>NC_137101.1:50469847-50734847 GCF_949357685.1 Gobio gobio | reverse complement strand
GGGTTTTGAGAGTGTAAAGTGCATTGTGCCAATGGAGGCCTTGAGGGTAAGTCATTAAAGGGTTAGTTCACCCAAAAATGAAAATTCTGTCATTAATTACTTACCCTCATGTCGTTCGACACCCGTCAGACTTCCGTTCATCTTCGGAACAGAAATTAAGATATTTTAGTGTAAATCTGATGGCTCTGAAAGGCCTCGATTGGCACAATGCACGGTTCACTCTCAAGACCCTTAAAAGGTACTAAAGACGTCGTTACAAAGTCCATCTCACTACAGTGGTTCTAAAATAACTTTATGAATCGGCGACAATAGTTTTAGTGCGCAAAAAAACCCTAAATAACGACTTACATAGTGATGACGATTTCAAAACAAAGCATCATGAAGCTTCGAAGCGTTATGAATCACTGAGCCGAATGATGATTCGGATCGCGTGTCAAACCGCCAAACTGCTGAAATTTGGCGATTCAAACCGCTGAATCGACTCAGTGATTCATAACGCTTCGAAGCTTCATGATGCCTTGTTTTGAAATCGTCATCACTATGTAAGTCGTTATTTAGGGGGTTTTTTGCGCACAAAAACTATTGTCGCCGATTCATAAAGTTATTGTAGAACCACTGTAGTGAGATGGACTTTGTAACGATGTCTTTAGTACCTTTTAAGGGTCTTGAGAGTGAACGGTGCCATTGTGCCAATGGAGGACTTTCAGAGCCATCAGATTTCAACTAAAATATCTTCATTTCTGTTCCGAAGATGAACGGAGGTCTGACGGGTGTCGAACGACATGAGGGTGAGTAATTAATGACAGAATTTTCATTTTTGGGTGAACTAACCCTTTAATGACAGAATTTTCATTTTCATCTATCTATCTATCTATAGTGAGGAAAATAAGTATTTGAACACCCTGCTATTTTGCAAGTTTTCCCACTTAGAAATCATGGAGGGGTCTGAAATTGTCGTCGTAGGTGCATGTCCACTGTGAGAGACATAATCTAAAAAAAAAATCCAGAAATCACAATGTATGATTTTTTTTTACTATTTATTTGTATGATACAGCTGCAAATAAGTATTTGAACACCTGAGAAATGAAGATTTTTGATGAAAAGATTTCAGGATATTTCTCCATATAATGGAAGTCTATAGACCCGAAACGGTTCAAGGTCCAAATGAGAGGTTCAGTACAGCTTCAAAAGGGCTTTAAACCACATCAAACGGTCCCAGACAATCAATAAAATCACAAATGCTCGCCTTGCTCTGTTCAGTGATGCGTGCTCGTGACGTAAAACGCAATTACGTTGAAAAGGTCACGCTAGACGCAGGCACAAAGACGTTTCAATATGTGGATACGGTCCTCCTTCCGCTCATTTGTAAACACTGACTCTGTACTTCCGCCTGCATCTAGCGTGACCTTTTCAATGTAATTGCGTTTTACATGACGTCACGAGCGTGCATCACTGAACAGAGCAAGGTGAGCATTTGTGCTGATAAAATTTAAACTTTATGTATTTAACAAAAAATGACAGATCGTTTCGCTAGATAAGACCCTTATTGATCGTCTGGTAACGTTTGATGTGGTTTAAAGCCCTTTTGAAGCTGTACTGAACCTCTCATTTGGACCTTGAACCGTTTGGGGTCTATTGACTTCCATTATATGGAGAAATATCCTGAAATCTTTTCATCAAAAATCTTCATTTCTTTTCGACTGAAGACAAAGACATGGATATCTTGGATGACAAGGGGGTGAGTAAATTATAAGCAAAAGTTTATTTGAAAGTGAACTAATCCCTTTAAGACGGGCCTGGACATGTGCTGGTTTAAGCAGGGGAACCTTCCATGCCATGCATGATTTCAAACCATGACGTCTTAGTGTATTACCAACAGTAACCTTGGAAACAGTGGTCCCAGCTCTTTTCAGGTCATTGACCAGCTCCTCCCGTGTAGGTCTGGGTTGATTTCTCACCTTTCTTAGGATCATTGAGACCCCACGAGGTGAGATCTTGCATGGAGCCCCAGTCCGAGGGAGATTGACAGTCATGTTTAGCTTCTTCCATTTTCTAATGATTGCTCCAACAGTGGAGATTTTTTCACCAAGCTGCTTGGCAATTTCCCCGTAGCTCTTTCCAGCCTTGTGGAGGTGTACAATTTTGTCTCTAGTGTCTTTGGATAGCTCTTTGGTCTTGGCCATGTTAGTAGTTGGATTCTTCCTGTTTGTATGGGGTGGACAGGTGTCTTTATGCAGCTAACAACCTCAAACAGGTGCATCTAATTTAGGATAATAAATGGAGTGGAGGTGGACATTTTAAAGGCAGACTAACAGGTCTTTGAGGGTCAGAATTCTAGCTGATAGACAGGTGTTCAAATACTTATTTGCAGCTGTATCATACAAATAAATAGTTAAAAAAAATCATACATTGTGATTTCTCACCTCGTGGTCACCTCATGGTGACTTCATTGAGGAAGGCAAAGGGGAAAAAAAGGAGCTTGTGAGGGAATTGAAGAAATGATGCGGAGTAATTAATAAATTAGTGACAAAGTTCGCTATGTTAGTGTAATATAATGTAACGTTACCTAGCTTGAATGCACCCACTACAACTAACTTTTACACAATGATAAGCCTAACGTTGTGTGTGAACTGATATTAGGGTTAATATTGAAGATCTACATGAACCTAACTCATATTTAGAAATGTGACGTTAAAGATTTGTGTTGTTGTTGCCCAGATAAAATGACAGAGAAAAGAAAAACGGACATCAGATCTTTTTTCAGTAGGCCTAACGTACACCAAAACGCCAAGTATATAACCTACATAACTATAACCTAAAACATTTATTTGTTACAAAAGCATTGTATTTGGTTTATATGGGGACACTTTTTCAAAATTAGTCATTATGCTTCAAGTTGTTTTTGTGGCTTGATTGTAAACAACTTAAAAATAGAACAGAAACACTGAAAAGAAGGATAATGGTACAGTCTCCATGATACACTAATTATAGTATTAAGGTTTTTTGCTGCGTACACAAATCCTCTACAAGTATAATTGTGGCTGTATTATTTGTGTCCCCTTCAAAAATTGCTCTTCAGAAATGTTATGCCCCCCCCCCCCACCACCACCACTGTTAGATCAGATTTACACCCATGATTTTATATAATGTAACTTGTCTCAGAAGTTTCTTTTGTTTGTTTACAGTGCTGAACTCGACATAATCGAACAAATGTTGGGCAACAACATGGACATGTATTCAAAGGTCACACACACACTTGGACCCCAAGTATGCCAGGTTGTATTTCAGATCATAAGAGAGTGCCTTGTTGCAAAAGCAAGGGCTCTAGAAAATTGAATTTTGACACTATTTCTGACACAATTACACTATGTGCTGCAAACTGTTCACTGTACTGTACTGTTCACTGTAAAATCACTGCAAAAAATGCAATTAAACTATTTTTTTCCGTTAAATCTGTTTATTATTATTATTATTATTATTATTTAGCGCTTGTATCTTCTTGTTTTGCGCTTTTTGTAGAGCTCTCGTTTGGCTTGCTCTATCCGCTGGCGATAAGTATGAAGTGCATGTATTTTTCGTTTTCTTGACACAATGCCAAAACGATTGAAGGCCACTGTGTGTGCCCTCTTCACTGTAGTGTACAGGTCACTACTATACATGTAATTTTCTGATTTGCTCCACTCCAGTAAATCTGTCAACATAGACTGAAGTTGTGCATTGACATTTGTTGGCACAAACAGATTTTCGCTTCCAGCAGTGGGACACGTAGTGGGACATGTAGAATGTGAATTGTTGGTGGTTTGCAGACAGTCAGCAACATGTAAGCACACACACTTTTGACCGTAACTGTTGACAGCACAGGTACAAAAGGCAGGGTCACCAGTAAATACAAATGTGGCACTTACATCAGTGGGGTGAACAGGGATGAAATCACCATCAACGTGGTACTGTTTTTTGGCAACAATATCTCTAGCCATGTCAGCACATAGCTGTGCAATATCAATACATTTCTGTGCTTCAGTGTATGCTGATACAATATGTGTGCACACATTTCCCTTATCATACAATCCACAGTCACACTGCATCTTGACTAGATCCACAGTGTTCAAAGTTGAATCTGAGTTGGGGCCTGCCCCTGTTTGCACAGAGCACTTTCCTTGCTCATTTATCAGGATCTGCTGTCCCACTGTGTTCTTGGCTGCTGTAGATGTTGATGCTGACGAGGAGACCGTCAGTCTTCCTGCATCTGCCAAGTCGTCCAGGTAGCTACATTAACAACAGAGCATTTAGTCTGAGGATAACAGCCATTATTGTGTATAAAATTAAATATAGTATTGACATTTTTAATCACAGAAATTGATAATTTTTAATTAATTAAATTCTCATTTAATTCCATTCATGCAGGACATGTAACAGGACAGTATTGTAAGCATAGAATTAGTCGTTTCAAGTATCTGAAAGATAACATTACCAAATTTACTTAATACTTAGGCCCAATCCCATTTCTACCCCTTCCCTTTCCCCTACCCCTTGTTTTTTAGCGTTCACGTGAAGGGGTGTCTCGATTCTCTTTTGGCTGGAGTGGTAGGGGTAAGGGGAAGGGCCAGTTAGCCCTTCAAACGAAGATTTTTCAGGACCACACTTCGAACAAAGGGGCATGAGGAGTTTCCCTCCACCAACTACCGTGCTGCTAGAATGTGTGTATGTTGCCACTCGGGATCGATCACTTGTGTGTCGCCTGGCTGCCAGTTTCTCTGTAGCTTGCTAAACACACTATTTGAGTGATTTGAATACATTAATAATAGTTTAAAAAATATATATCTGGTCATCCTTCATAACGCAGTCGATATTTACATCACGCATCGTCTGTAAACTCTTGCATTACTGTAACGTACTGCTCTGAGTCAGAAGGTTGAGGATCCAAACGCAGCTTTATTGAGAGGGTAATCCACAATCGTAGTCAAAAACAAGCAAAAGGTCATACACAGGCAAGCAGTCCACACAGGCAAACAAGGCAGGAGAGACAGGCAAAAGGGTAATCCGGGAGACAGGCAAGAAATCCAAAAACCAGAGACATGAAACCAGGGAAACGCTCAGAAATGCAGCATATACAACAAACAAGACTTGGCAATGATTGACAGAATGAACAGGCTTATAAAGGGTGAGCTAACTAGATAATGGGGTGCAGGTGGATGTAATCAATGGGTGTTGAATGGGAGTCCGGGCAAAGGATTATGGGAGATGTAGTCCTTGATGGAGTGACAATCTGGAGTGGAGTGCCCTCAGGTGGTTCTCATGGGCACTCACACTGGTGAATTGTGACAGTTACCAAGGCAACGACTGACTTGACGTATAACGTATTATCGCAGCACCACAGTAGATAACGAAACCATATCCGTACCGGCCGGCTCAGATCAGCACGGAATGGAGCGGTTAATAAAAAAAAAAGAAGAGTTTGGCCCGATGGAAAAGCAGTTAGTCTTGTATGTTCTCTGGCTCATACGTTTTTGAACTGAAAACGAGCGCCATTTTATTAAGTCCAAATACAGTGCAAAACTCTGTTGGAAGTGAGTAATTTGTTAAACGTGCTTGCACCTGATTTCTGCTAGATATAGCCTACGCACTTCATTGCTGTTCATACTGGTTAAATGTCACAGGACATTAATAAAAGAAACGGGGTATGATGACGTGTAGTAGTGGTGTCCCATTTCTTAGGGGAATATTTTCACCCCTACGCCTTGGCACACTGTTTCAAGGGCCTTACTCAAATGGCATTACAGAATGAATATCCTAATAGGCGGTGTGACCTAAATTAATGTGATAAACATCACAATAACGTTATACTGGCCTTACCAATAATATTTTTGAATATCACCACATAGCAAGTGAAGAAGTTGATCAACTCTTCTGTTTGCCTCTCCCCTTAGGAAATGGTATTTAAGCGCCAGAAAAAACCTAAAAGGGGAAAACAATAATATACTGTTATGAGTAAATCATAGATTGAGAAAACAATACTCATTCAGTGTTGGGGAGATTGGATTGTGATATTGGAAACTTTGGAAATGATAACTTAATTTGTAAATACAAAAAAAAAACAGTTCTAAATGTGACCAGGAAAATTGTGTTCAGTGGCAGATTAGAAGAGAAATGTGCCGTCTAGGGAACCAAATGTTCCCGATCATGAGTTACTTTTAATATTATACCATTCATTGTAATGTTTGAAAAAACATGATCATACCCACTGAGCAAAGTTATGTCCAAAAGACGTCTTTTCAATGTTTTTGCCCCTAGAGGCGTACGTTGAAAAGACGTCCACTGAGGAGCCAGAATGAAAGTTTTTATGACGTCTGTTTTTGACGTGTTCTGCACGTCCGATATAGACGTTCATGGAACCTAAAGGTTAAAAACTAGTTCAAATGTGCTCATTGTGCTATGGCACCTTTTAATGTAAATAATTTCACTCATCAGCACAGACTTGGGTTCAGTGTGGGATCTAGTGATAATGTGAACAGTTTTTACCTTCCACTGAAGATCACATCAGGTGCACAGAGGTTAAAGAGTCCATGTGTCAGAAAAGACAGATGGCTGTACCCTCACCAGTCAGCACTTACATTGCAGCACAAACTAAAGTGTTCAACACCTGTTATACATGATGTGTAACACATGAATAAATCATTATACAATGCTTTCTGCATCCCCTAATCTAAAGTCTAAACTATCACACATAAACATGTTTCATATCACTTACAGATCTTCCTGTTACAAGTTATGCCTCTAACATGATCTCATGAGCTTATTAGTACGCGAAGTCAGTCTGACACACTTGTGTTTGCATAAACACTAATGGGAGTATGTTCAGCTTCTAAAACAGTTTTACATATAAATACTTTTGGAAAGTACAAATGTTTCCTTTATTCTACTTCTCCCCAGAATGAATTCTCATGTGGACTTTAAGGTTTCCATCTTGACTGAAACTGTCTCCACAGTGAGGGCAGGTGTAAGGGTCATTTCTATGGTGAATGTTCATGTGGACTTTAAAGGTTCCTTTCTGAGTGAAACTCTTTCCACACTGTTGGCAGGTGAAAGGGCTTTCTCCAAAGTGAATTCTCATGTGCCTTTTAAGGTTTCCCTTTTGCCTGAAACTCTTTCCACACTGTTGGCAGGTGAAATGGCTCTCTTCTGTGTGAGTTATCATATGGTTATTAAGGTTTCCTTTTTGCCTGAAACTCTTTGCACACTGTTGGCTTGTGAAAGGGCTCTCTCCAAAGTTAATTCTCATGTGCCTTTTAATGTTTCCCTTTTGCCTGAAACTCTTTCCACACTGTTGGCTTGTGAAAGGGCTCTCTCCAGTGTGAATTCTCATGTGCCTTTTAAGGTTTCCCTTTTGCCTGAAACTCTTTCCACACTGTTGGCAGGTGTAAGGCTTCTCTCCAGTGTGAATTTTCATATGAACTTTAAGGTTTCCTATTTGAGTGAAAGTTAATCCACACTGTTGGCAGTTGTAAGGCTTCTCTCCAGTGTGAATTCTCATGTGGATTTTAAGGGTTCCTTGTTGATTGAAAGTTATTCCACACTGTTGGCAGGGGTAAAGCTTCCTTCTAGTGTGAACTCTCATGTGGACTTCGAGGTTTCCATGCTTTTTGAAACTTAGTCCACACAGATGACAGGTGAAATCACCTATAGTTCCTGTCTTTTGAGCCCTTTTACGTGAGGTTGTTTTTTTAGTCTGTGAGGAACCAAAATATTTTTCATCAGTTATAAAATTATGATGTTTCCTGTCCTGATCTTTCTCTTCTATTTTATTCAGATCTTGACTCTCTTTCAACACCATCAGGTCTAAAGCAAAAAAAAAAAAATACATAAAAGTTAATCCCAGTTTAGTGCCACAAAGCAACAGACATTTAGACACACAAAACATTAAAACTAATAACATGTATACTGGATCATATACGCCAGGGGTGCCAAACTCAGTTCTTGGAGGGATTCCTGGTTGCATTCACAAAAGTCAGAGATTACTTATTAAGCACACAGTATGTGGAAAATATCTACAATAATACCCATGCCTAAAACATCAGGGAAACACTACCTGACAATTTTAGACCAGTTGCATTGACTTCTATCCTGGCAAAATGTATGGGAAGAATTGTAAGTAATCATGTTCTGTCTTCAGTGAGTATTATTTTAAATGCATTGCAGTTTATATATAGACCATACAGGGGGACAGAGTATGCCACAATTACTTTAATTGATTTTATTCTAAAGCATGTTCAGGACTCTTACGTAAGGGAACTTTTTATTGATTTCACCTCAGCGTTTAATAGAATGCAGGTTCACTTGCTTCTATCACGTCTACAATGTGAATATAAATTCTGCTGTGGTATATTATTGGATCAAAGATTTCAAAGATTCAAAGATGTGTGAAACATTTCTGAACGCTGCCATCCGAACCTTGGTGCGCACCAAACAAGATGGGTCTCGGTCCGCTTCCAGACGAATGCTAGTTAAGGCCCGGGTATACTTCGGCCGTCCGCGTTCGTGCACCGCCCGCATGACGTAATTTTCGTCACTCGGAGGGCTCGCGGCCGGCCGCACACCCCGTCCGCGCGCAGCCCAAATTTTCAGACCGCGCGGACGGTCCGCGTGCAACAGCGCATGCGCCAGCAGTACAGAAGAGTCCACTAGGTGGCAATACGCACAGTATTGAGCACAGTGTTCAGCCGTCGAAGAAGACCGTGTGCAAAGTGTGCAAAGACCGGTTTAAAAACAACACACTTGAAAAAAAGAGAGAATTTTTGATTCTTCAGTGTTTCTTCCAAACTATGTTGCAATGGTGGATGCACTACAATTCTTCTCCGATCATGCCCAGCGAATGTCCCGTTGATGACAGGACTCAGTGCTGCCCTCCGATGTCTGGTAGAGCATAGACATTTTTTTACTGCGCATGTGTCGAACGCGATCATCCGCGCGCATCCGTTGTGTGTAGTATACTTTGAAAGACGCGCGGACAGGGCTGCGCGCGTGACGCGTCCGGGCGCGGTAAGTGAAGTATACCCGGGCCTTTACGCATGTACAACCCCAAATCAGAAAAAGTTGGGACAGTAAGGAAAACGCAAAAAAAAAGAAGAAAGAAGTGATTTCTAAATTTACTTTGACTTGTATTTCATTGCAGACAATATGAACACAAAATATTTCATGTTTTGTCTGGTCAACTTCATGTCATTTGTAAATATGCATCCTTTCCTGTCATTCAGACCTGCAACACATTTAAAAAAAAGTTGGGACAGTAAAGCATTTACCACTTTGTAATGTTGTCATTCCTTTTCACAACACTTAAAAGACGTTTAGGGACTGAAGACACCAAGTGATGAAGTGTTTCAGGTGTAATTTTGTCCCATTCTTCCTGCAAACAAATCTTAAGGTGGGCAACAGTACGGGGGCTTCGTTGTCGCATTTTGCGCTTCCACACATTCTCTATTGGAGACAGGTCGGGACTGCAGGCAGGCCAGTCAAGTACCCGTACCCTCTTCCTCCGCAGCCAGGACTTTGTAATGTGTGCAGAATGTGGTTTTGCATTGTCTTGTTGGAATATGCATGGACATCCCTGGAAAAGATGTCTTCTTGAAGGCAGCATATTATGCTCCAAAATCTCTATGTACTTTTCAGCATTAATGGTGCCTTCACAGAAGTGCAAGTTACCTTTGCCAAGGGCACTGACACAACCCCATACCATGACAGACCCTGGCTTTTGGAATTGTAGCTGGTAACAGTCTGGATGATCCTTTTCTTCTTTGGTCCGGAGCACACGGCGTCCATTCCTCCCAAAAAATACCTGAAATACTGATTCATCTGACCACAGTACACGTTTCCACTGTGTGATGGTCCTTCCCAGATGCCTCCGAGCCCAGAGAAGTCGACGGCGCTTCTGGACACTGTTAACATAGGGCTTCCTTTTGGCACAGTACAGTTTTAACTGGCATTTGTGGATGTAACTACGTATTGTGGTACTTGACAAAGGTTTGCCAAAGTAGTCCTGAGCCCATGTGGTGATATCGCTTATAGATGAATGACGATTCTTGATGCAGTGCCGCCTGAGGGATCGGAGATCACGGTTGTTCAGCTTAGGCTTGCGCCCTTGTCCTTTACGCACTGAAATTCCTCCAGATTCCTTGAATCTTTTAATTATGTTATGCACTGTTGAATGTGAAATATCCAAATCTCTTCCTATTTTTCTTTGAGGAACATTGTTTTTAAACATTTCAATAATTTTCTCACGTATTTGTTGGCAAACTGGCGATCCTCTGCCCATCTTTGCTCCTAAAGGATTAGACCTTTCTTGGATGCTGCTTTTGTACCAAATCATAATTACAATCACCTGTTGACATCACCTGTTTCAAATCACATCATTATTTAACCATTTTACCTCATTACTAGCCCTAAATTGCTCCTGTCCCAACTTTTTTTTAAATGTGTTGCAGGTCTGAATGACAGGAAAGGATGCATATTTACAAATGACATGAAGTTGACCAGACAAAACATGAAATATTTTGTGTTCATATTGTATGCAATGAAATACAAGTCAAAGTAAATTTAGAAATCACTTCTTTTTTTCTTTTTTTTACGTTTTCCATACTGTCCCAACTTTTTCTGATTTGGGGTTGTAACTGCCTCTGGCATTAACCTAGAACTCAAAGAACCACAGTTACATGCGTAACTAGTGATGATGATAAAATATTTGTTTGTGATTATTGCTAACAACGCTTGTAGAAATTAATCATTAACATAGTTAATTGAATATAATGGGAATTGAAAGCTTATGAAATGATTTATGCATTAACCTCTTAACAAGCGCCCCATTTTTGTGGAATTTTTTGAAAACGATATACCCAAATGAAAATGTCTGCAGCTCTTAAACCCTATGGTCTATATTCATAAACCTGGTCTTATTTTAAACTAGACACTTGAAATATTGCTACCCAAGAGTCATAATAACTCAAAGTAATATGGGAACAGAGTAATATACATGTAAATATACATGTAAGTGACTCACGTTTTTTGTTTTTTGTTTTCAATTAGGGAAAAAAATATTATAATTTAATGTTAAGAGCCTGAAAATAACTTAAATATAAAACTGAATGTCTAATCATGTCATGATTCAAATATGAGGATGATTCTCTCAGTAATGTAGCTTCTGTGAGCTTTTATGTCAAGAAAAGTCTAGGCGTCATTTCAAAAAGGCCATTTATTTCAGAACATTTGCTATTGTAAAGAGTAGTTTTTCATTCAAATAAATCTGCAATAAACTGCAATATACTACTAATTATAATGGATAAACAGTTACTGAAAAACTAAAGCAACTATTTACAGAGATTACAAAGTGTAAAAAACTAATTTAGCTGATGGGAAGCGTCAGTGACAGACTGCGCGCTCCACTGCAGTTGCGCCATGGAGAACGTGCAGCCAGCGCGCAAACAGTATTCACCAAAGCCTACTTACGCAAACTGCGCAAGATAATGCCTTTTGATTGGTTACTAAGTCCATCAATCAAACCTTTGTTGAAAAGGCATTGGCTGGGCACCGAGTGCCTTTATCCAACGAAAACCATGGGCGCAATGATTGACAGCTCACCAAGCCTGTAAGGCACTTCCTCTATATGATGCATCCCAGAAGAGTCTCTGATTGAAGGAGAGAGACGGGGAAGGTTTAAAATACGTGGGAGAAGCCATTCTAGCAGGGGGAGTTTGCCAGACACGGAATAGAATCGATATTTCATTGAAAATGGACATGATTGATCACGCTAACTCAAAACTCTCTTGCAAACAACGGAGGATTTTTAGTTTTTTCCCTATTTTTTCGTTGTTTTGGATTAAAAAGTGGGATGCATTTTGAAGAATGGACTCTTACACAGAGATGTATGCGGGTGTTTATTGGATTCGTCCGATCTGATCTGAACAACAGGAGATGAAAGATGAGTAACGCTGATATTTTTCTAATGTTTACATGGCCGGTCCTTTAGTGTTTCATTTAACCCTTTCCTCTCTGGTGTATTTATTGCAAAAACAAGTTCAGAACATGAATCTTGAGTGTTTTAGCTTTCAAATGATGCATAGTTTGTGATAGTTGATTGAATATTTTGTATAAAACAAAAGTAAATAAAAGTACACACCCCCCCACTTCCGTCAACCCCCCCGTCCACGAACCGGTGCGGGTTAAGAAGTTAAGAATATAAGGTGTAAGAAAAGTATGTACTTTCTGTTGAAGCGTGTGACCAGAGTGATAGACATAGGCTGTTGGTATGTATGACGGGTCAATGTGTGTCATGGGGCTAAAATTGCCGTGTGACAACTCTCTGTGTCGTAACAAAGGAAGCAGTTTTTGTGTGCAGAGTGAAAATCATGACGGAGTGGAATGTTGCAAACGAAGCACACGACCAGAAATTCATCTGACATTTGATCATTTTGAGTCATTTGATTAATATTATTAATTTTGTGGATAAATGTTGGGTCGAGGGACAGGCGAGCAGTTGCAGACTGCCTGAACATTAAGACTCACATAGTTTTGTGTAATCAGGGACAGTTGTGACCCAGAGCTCTTTATGATTTCTTCATCTGACTTAACTAAATATTAAACAGTTAAACTATATTTTGTTTCTGCTCTCCTCATTCAGCGAACACGTGGACTTGAGGAATTGATGCCAAGTCCAACACTAGCATTTGTTTTCATTCCTTCTGACCACCAGAGGCAGTGTAATCACTACTGCATGACACATACTAACATAGTCATGAGGAATGCCACCCACCTGATGTTAAATTGAGCAGTATACTGTCTAAATTGAGCAGTAGAGTTCACATAACACTTCAAGACATCCAGCAACCAAGCACAATTCGCAGGAAAGTAAGGATTCAGAGCAAGTTCAGACAGCGTGCACCCTTCAGAAAACTGCAGACAAGACTGTGAGATCCAAGAGGAGATCCACCAACTGGAACATATGCAGAAATCACAGCAATGTACACTCGTCCAGTAAACATTGAAAAAAGCTGAAGATGCTCAGCATGTCACGTTACAGAAATCCTGTGTAATGTCTCCCATGGTCAGTGTCCAGTGCCTACAAATACCCCTCCGATTCCATGTTTATTCCTGTGGGAAGCATCTGTCGTGACCAACTCCCGAGAGGGAAGTAAGAGGCAAGAGGGAACAATAGGACACTCCTCCCTTCAGAAACTACCTGTCTCCACCGCCTCGACGCACGTATGCAACGGTGAGAAACTACAATCAGTCGATGCCAATGTCTGGTGGGATCTAGCCACAAACTGTTGTTCCATAACTGGAGTGGTCTGAGGTGGAGTAAACCCAGGGGAATCAACACTGTAGCCGCATTAACATTCCTATTAGTTGTAGGACCACCTCATACTGCAAAGACACACCCGGGTGAAAGCGAGTCAAAAGTTGCAAAATGTTTGTCACACATTCCTTAGACAGGGAGGCAGACATTAGGTGGGAATTCAGGGTCATTCCTATGAACGTAGTGGTCTGTGTTGGAATCGGACAGCTCTTTTTTCATGTTCATGGAAAAGCACAACTTCTGCACGTCTCAAAAGCAGTTTGGAGTCTTGCGCAGCCTGCCGTCTCGTGGGGGCACAAGGAAGCCAGTTGGTAGCACTTTGAACTGGTAGGATTGATTCAGGAAACTGTTGTTCATCACAGAAAGTTTCTGTGTTTCAATCGTGACGTGAAAGTATGCATCTTTCAGGTCGACAGGTTGGAAACCAACGTCCTTCTTGGGAGCAAGAAGATACATTGAATAGAACCAGTCTCCCTGAATGAGGGTATGAACTCTGTCTATGGATCCCTTCTGTAACAGTGAACACATTTCCTGACAGAGAACCACTGCGTGAACTTACGACCATAGGAACAATTCTTGAAAACCTGGGAGGCCGGCATTGAAACTGTAGAGTATATCCCCTGCTCAGAGTCGTCAAAACCCAGGGGTCTGATGTGTTGGTCCTCCAGTACTCCAGCTCTATAGTTCTATAGTAAAACGATTGCACAACGGCCTGAGTATCTCAGGCTTTATGTGTGCGCTTTTTAGTGGTTGCGCTGGGACGCTGATGGGGTCCCCCTCGGCAACTGTCGATGAGGTGGCCGGAAAACTGTAGCATCCTCAGTAACATGAGGTCTTTGAGGGGGCTGTGACTGAGCTGTAACATGCCACGGAAACGTTGCTCTGATGTGGCATAGTGATGCCGTGCCTGAACTAGACATCCTAAAAGGTAGGGTTTCGCTGCATCTGCGTCAGCTGACGAGTGGCTTCAGACTGCCAGGTAACCAGTGAAAACCGAGGGGCAGAGAGTATAACATAACTTTGAGGGGAAAAAACACTCAGAACAGCTAAATGGATGATCAAGTCAACGAGAGACTGTTAACTTATAAACGCTGAAAACACCAGCAACCAGATTGCACCGAGAGGCAAAGAGTGTTAATTACGTGTGCAATATAAACCCTAACTCTAATAATAAAGAATCTGTCCTACATTCATTAGTCTCACTGTGTTGTGCTTGAAAACTGCCTCATTCATCACAAAAAATAAAATAAAAAGTATAATGTATAAGTATCTGCATCGCCAAGTACCAGAAAAAAAATCTGTACTCATACTCGGTCCTTAAAAAAATGGTGTCGGTACATCCCTAATATATATAAGCTGCAAATTACTATATAAAAGTAAATTACTATAAATTCCCTTGTTTTAGGTGTAACATAAAGCTCACATTATAAATCTTAGTAATACGCATGTAACTCTCTGTCATTTATTTATTTATTTGCCAAACAATGGCAATTTTCTTCAAATCTGCAGTTCTGGGTATGCGGACCCACAGCAGCTTTGGTGCCTCCGCTCTGTTGTTATGTATCGTCATCACTGTCCTGCGTTCTCATTGGTTCGCTGGCATATGAGGGATTTAATGAGCGGGGTAAGCTGTGAGCGAATGGGCTCGCCCAAGAGGAAAAATTTGCTGTTACTGCCAGATACAGCAAATACTGTAAACAGGGGCGTAGCTAAGGGGGGGAAAGTTAGGACGATTCTAAGGGCCCACACACTTTTGGGGCCCCCAGTGATCGGTTTTATTAGTAGTAACAGTACTAGTAGTAATGTATTATAAATGTATAATCTACCAAAGAGTTAAGGCCTTTGCACACTGAGTCCGAAATTATCGCATGCATTTTTTCGTATTCGTGATCCGAAAAATTCGTCACGCACAGAGACCTTGCACACTGAGTCTGATGTGTATTAATGAATGCGTTACGGAAAAAAACGCAAAACAACACAAAATGCCGTCTTCAAGTAGTGAGGATGATTTTTTTTGTCCTCTCTCTTAAAAAAAATGAGGAAATATTGGGTCCATCCACTTCTGCAATTGCGTAGAGAGGAAGGAGAGTTCCAGCTCATCAAGGAGCGTTGCGGGATTATCCAGGCCGATTCAAAGTTTACTTTAGAATGTCAGTGACTCAGTTTGGTGCTTTGCTAGCGATACTGGAGCCACATATTAAAAAGAAGACCACAAATTTCCGTGAATCAATTTATCCTGAACAGAGACTGACAGCCTATGTCTAAAGGGAACGCACGCACGCACGCACGCATTTTCCAAAGCTGCAACCTACCTGGAGTCTCCAGAAGTGCAAGGTGTCAGGATCTCAGAGACTTCAGTTATGTAAAGAATCCTAAAAAATGACCCCCACTAGATAAGAATCATAAGCTGAAGTGTTGTAAAATACATGAAGCCTGCTTTTTTATAGGCTTTATAGGTTTTATAGGTTGAGAATGACTCTTGAAGGACCAGCACCACATCCTCTAGTACCACTGTTTGAAGAATTCATCTTCCAGAATCTGGCAGTACGTTTTGGGAGTTAATTTTAGTCCATCCTGAAGTCCGTTTTGCAGAGATGGACTAAAAATGAACTCCCAAAACGTACTGCCAGATTCTGGAAGATGAATGCTTCAAACAGTGGTACTAGAGGATGTGGTGCTGGTCCTTCAAGAGTCACTCTCAACCTATCTGTCCATAAAGCCTATAAAAAACCTTCTTCGTGTATTTTACAACACTTCAGCTTGTGATTCTTATCTAGTGGGGGTCATTTTTTAGGATTCTTTACCTAACTGAAGTCTCTGAGATCCTGACACCATACTTTTTGACTTTTCAAGTCTGAGTTAAATCTCTTTTTTGGCTCAATTTATCTGTAAAAGAAAACATGCCTAATAATTCTGCACACCTGAATATAAGGTGATTTTCATTTCCAGCCTTCATGAACAATTATATATCACTTATACATTATTAAATACTAAATCAATAGTAGTTATTAGGATTACTGTGGTTTGGAATTGGTGAAATGTGCCTGGAAAAAAAATATGATCAGAAAATCAATGTGCCTAATAATTCTGCACTCCCTGTATTGTTTTGAACTGCTTGTTATTTACAATGGTTAGGCTTCTATTAGTTGTTTTCATTGTTTATTGTTTTGTTTTTGCGGGTGCATTGAATTTTTTTAAATCAGACCAAAAATCCTAATAATCAAACTAAATCATAATAATTATTAATTTTAATAATAATAATAATAATATAATATATAACACAACAACAACAAACATTCAAAAATATATTGTCCCTGTTTTTTAATTAAAGAGCACCTATCATGGAATTTTGAAGTGAACAAAAAAGTGAACAAAAACATCCTGCAAAGTTTGAAATATGACAGTGCACCCTATATATAGTTATTTTCTTTCAAAAGTAAGAGTCGACTCTGAGTCATTTTTAAGAATCGTTAGAAGACCGAAGCTTTTTCTCTGACTAGATGACGTCAACTTGTCTAGTTATTTGAGAGAAGCAATCGAACTTCAGGGAGAACAACTAGAACTTCAGGGAGAACAACTAGTCTGTGAGTACTGTTTACATTTTCTTAAGTGATCTGTAGTTCAGCTGTTAGTCAAAACGTTGTCTGTGTGCTGTAGTTGGTTGTCTGTTTGTTGAAAGTTTGTTAGTCACGTGACCTCACGCGAGCCGAACGCGTTTCACTGGGCGTGGCCGCTAGCCAGCGTGGTATAAGAGCTTTGTTGTTTACAATTGGAGGAAAGGCCAATTTATACTTCTGCGTCGAGAGCACGCAGAGGGTACGGCGCACCCTACGCATAGACGCGTTGGTTACGCCGTACCCTACGCCGTACCCTGACGCGCACCTCTCCAAAAATGTAACAACGCGTCAATTCTACGCGGAACGCAAGCGCTGTGATTGGTCTGCCAGAACCCTTCCCTCAGGTCAATAAATAAATAAAAAATCTGCGATAGGAGTGTGTGTGTGTGTGTGTGTGTCCAGAAATTGGATGATAGTTCCTTACGTCTGCTATAACACAATATTTTGCAGTCCAGCGATTCTTTATGGTAGTAAATAAATACATAGATCCGCTGAGCATAGTTTATTTATTTTCTCATTAAAACCAAAGATGTTAATCAGTGATTGTATATCAAGAACAGGGACACATTAGGGTATATTTCGTGAATGAAGTCTCCGCAACAGCAATCGATTGCTCGAGCCACCGCTGCTGAAAACAGCGGCCACGAGCTCCGCATGATTTCACAAACACATTCCAGCACCAGATCGCCTTATTTAACTTTACTAATCAACTAGAGATGCTTAATTTGTATTAGATACAACAACTCAAGCTGCAAGAAAATCCGCTCTCTCACTGCTGCTGATATTCCGACATGAATGTACAGATGCTACACAACAAGCAGCTTCTTCTTCGGCTGTTCTCTTGATTACACCAACATGCCCGAGGACACTGCCTTCTAGTGTCTGCATGTGTAATTGCACATTGACGCAGACAACAGCGCAGAAGTATAAATGCTCACGACGGCGTCGGCTACGCGCGTAGCCTACGGCGTACACTCGACGCAGAAGTATAAATTGGCCTTTAGAGAGAAGCAATCGAACTTCAGGGAGAACAACTAGTCTGTGAGTACTGTTTACATTTTCTTAAGTGATCTGTAGTTCAGCTGTTAGTCAGAACGTTGTCTGTGTGCTGTAGTTGGTTGTCTGTTTGTTGAAAGTTTGTTAGTCACGTGACCTCACGCGAGCCGAACGCGTTTCACTGGGAGTAGCCATCTGTATTCAATAAGGACAGTTAACGTGAGTATAAGTGAGCGGTTCTCCGCGGCAGCCCTCGTGTGAAGCCCTCATCGTGTGAAGACCGAGGAGTGTAAAGACCATCGACTCTACTCTGCGCGACTCCACTCGAGCAAGGACACGACAAGGCACTTGAGGATAGCTTTCCTTCTACTTTGTCCACTTTTGTGTTTTGCTTGTTTTTATCTGTTTGGTTCTCTGACCCGTATTCACGATGTGCTTCCAAATCGCTACTATTACCTCAAACACCCGCAAGTCACGCTCAGCACTTTCTAGACGCCGTAATCCTAATAATCTGCGAAGTGTACCTATTTCCTCTACTACATTAATGTCCATTCCAATTGGTCTGTGGAATTGCCAGTCTGCTGTAAACAAAGCAGACTTCATTTCATCTTTTTCCACTCATTCACATCTCAGTCTCATGGCTCTAACTGAAACCTGGATCAAACCAGAAGACACTGCCACTCCTGCAGCTCTCTCAAATAATTTCACTTTTTCACACACCCCTCGCCCGATTGGGAGGGGTGGAGGTACTGGTTTGCTCATCTCAAATGATTGGAAATTTGAGCCCATTCCTTCTCTATCTGGCAACCGCTCATTTGAATCACACTCAATCACTATTACTCATCCTGCTAAAATCCATGTTGTAGTTATTTATCGCCCTCCAGGTCAACTGGGTAACTTCTTAGAGGAATTGGATATTTTCCTCTCTCACTTCCCTGAGGATGGCACTCCTCTGGTACTGCTTGGTGACTTCAACATCCACCTTGATAAACCCCAGGCTGCAGACTTCACCACTCTTCTGACCTCATTTGACCTAATGCGAGTATCTACTACAGCTACTCACAAATCAGGTAACCATCTGGACCTTATCTACACGCGCTATTGCTCCACAAACAACACTTTAGTTACTCCACTGCACACCTCAGATCACTTTCTCATCACTCTTAACCTCATACTGACTCCTGACACAACACACACTCCTCCGCAGATCACCTTTCGGCGTAATCTACGCTCGCTCTCCCCCTCCCGTCTATCCACTATGGTTTCATCCTCACTCCCTCCACCTGCTCAGTTCTCAGCACTAGACACTAACAGTGCTACTGACACTCTTTGCTCCACTCTAACATCTTGCTTAGACAACCTCTGTCCCCTTTCATCCAGGCCAGCCCGCACCACCCCCTCTGCCCCCTGGCTGTCTGATGTTCTCCGCGAACATCGCTCTGGACTCCGGGCGGCAGAGAGGAAGTGGCGCAAAACTAAAAACGCTACTGACCTAACCCTGTATCAGTCTCTTCTCGCTTCTTTCTCTACTAATGTCTCCACTGCTAAAACTACATACTACCACAACAAAATCAACAACTGCTCTGACTCTAGTGCACTTTACAAAACATTCTCTTCGCTCCTTTTTCCTCCTCCTCCCCCTCCTTCATCAACTCTTACAGCTGATGACTTTGCATAATTTTTCACAAACAAAACCTCCTCCATCAGCAGTCAATTCTCCACACCACAAACTGACACACACATCTCAACAACCATCACACACACGCTTCCCTCCTTCTCTCTGCTCTCCGAAGCAGATGTCTCCAAACTCATCCTATCCAATCATCCCACTACCTGTCCGCTTGATCCTATCCCCACCCACCTCCCCATCAGGCCATTTCTTCTTCTGTTACTCCTGCACTCACTCACATTGTCAACACCTCTCTTCACACCGGGACCTTCCCCACAGCATTTAAGCAGGCTCGGGTAACCCCACTGCTTAAGAAACCCTCTCTAAACCCAGCACTTTTAGAAAACTACAGACCGGTATCCCTTCTTCCTTTCATTGCAAAGACACTTGAGCGAGTGGTGTTTAACCAGCTGTCTACGTTTCTTGAACAGAACAACCTCCTGGACATCAATCCGGCTTCAAAAGCGGGCACTCAACTGAGACTGCTCTGCTCTCGGTTACGGAGGCACTCAGACAGGCAAGAGCAGCTTCCAAATCCACAGTACTTATGTTACTGGATTTGTCTGCTGCTTTTGACACAGTTAACCACCAGATCCTCCTGTCAACTCTCATAAAGTCGGGCATCTCAGGAACCGCTCTCCAGTGGTTCAAGTCTTACCTCTCAGGTAGGTCCTTCAGGGTGTCATGGAGAGGTGAAGTGTCTAAGTCACATCATCTAGCAACTGGAGTTCCCCAGGGCTCAGTGCTTGGACCACTTCTCTTCTCCATCTACATGTCATCACTGGGATCGGTCATTCAGAAACATGGCTTTTCCTATCACTGCTATGCCGACGACACTCAACTATACTTCTCATTTCAACCAGATGATCCATCAGTTGGTGTTCGTATCGCTGCCTGCCTAACAGACATTTCTGCCTGGATGAAGGAACATCACCTTCAACTTAACCTGATAAGCTTCATGAGCGCGTGCACGGGTTGAAGCGCTATTTTTAGCACGAGTGTAATGTTTGTTAATAGATTTAACGTAAAAAAACATCATTAATCTTGACAAACTATATATCATTCTAAAGGTCTAAACCTCAAGCATCGAGGACAGACCACTGTTTTTCATTGAAAAGCTTATAACGGCTGTATTTTTGCATCAATGTAAGCAATACACATCAACGATTTTATAAATAAAAACAGAGTACATACCTTTAGTGTCCTAATTACGAGCCACACACGCATCCATTGCAAACAATTCCAGAACGAATGGAAAGGTGAGGGTCCACTGAATAACATCCCATAGAGCATTTTAATCCAACGAAACAATAACGGTGTAATATTGATGGTTAATCCTTTGTTTACATTGCATTTCTGCGGAGCGAAGTATCATACTAGACTGTTATGCAATAAAATAATGCACCAAAAACAGTCTCCCGGTAGAATAAAGTGGCATGGGTTTAAAGCTTAGAATGTTACGAACAAAATCCAACTAACCCCACTCAAAAACATGCAAAGATAGCCGCGATATAGTCAAAAATATCCAACCATAGCGATCGTTTTATCTGATGTCATGACGTGCTCATCCAATGATAATGTCTGTTTATCTGGAGCCAATAAAAGCATTGAATCGTCATGACTGACAGAAAATGTAGCCAATGAGCACACGATTCCAACGAGACCTTGCATGTGTATGTTTGTCACATGGGCGTGAATATTTATTAATCTGAATGTGCCAATGTGGCGCTATCTCCGACGAGATGCTGCGAGCCTGACACCCCCCATCTGACAGCTAAAAGCTAACGCGCTAGTAAACAAACAGAGGTCTCTTTGTAGTAACTGTTTGCTAATCTTACTAACTGGACGGAATGTATTATCCAATGGATCGTCAAAAGAAGTTTTTATTGTGCTGAAGATGCTTTATTTGAGCTCACTCGAAGCAGCGATGTGAAAAAGGAGAGTGAACACAGCGGTGACGGTGCTTGTTGACAGAGAAGTTGATCCAATAACACACCGGTGAGTTGCTATGTGTAGTTGTTTATGTATATTGAGAATGTGTGTGAGAATGTATGTATTTTATTGTTTCTGTGTGCTAGAAAAAATGCAATATACCAGTATGCATTATACATATGCTGATATTTTGCATTTTTCCTAGCACACATGGGGAAAAAGTATATAATTTTTCCCCATGTGTGTGTAAATAAAACATATATATATATATATATATATAACACATGTAATTGTTTATATATATATATATATATATATATATATATATATATATATATATATATATATATATATATATATATATATATATATTGAGACTGTATTTATTTTATGTTTTTCCTGTGTGCTAGAAAAATTACAATATACCAGTATGCATTATACATATGCTGATATTTTGCATTTTTCCTAGCACACATGGGGAAAAAGTATATATAATTTTTCCCCATGTGTGTGTAAATAAAACATATATATATATATAACACATGTAATTGTTTATATATATATATATATATATATATATATATATATATTGAGACTGTATTTATTTTATGTTTTTCCTGTGTGCTAGAAAAATTACAATATACCAGTATAGATTATACATATACTGATATTTAGCATTTTTTCTAGCACACACAGAAAAAAAATATATATATATATATAATATATAAAATGCATTTTTTTCCCCTGTGCTACAAAAACAAATTGACGAAAAAAGAAAAGTTCTGGACGGCCGACCATCTGTGTGATTGTTGAATGCTCACTGTTTCACCGGCCATTATATTGATTGTAGGACTGTGTGCGAATGTATGGGCCGCCGTCAATATGAATGCTCACTGTATAGCCGGCCGTTAGATTGATGCTTGGGCTGTGTGAGAATGTATGGGCCGCCGTCAATATGAATGCTGTCTAACCGACTGCCCATCAGTTTCATTGTTCATGGGATGGCCTGTAATTAGAGTGAATGATGACAGTGTGATTGTTGATTGAATGGGCAAACTATACAGAAATAGGACATGCAGTGCTAATTCTCATTCCTTTCCTTGCCATTCTACAGGCATCAGGTTGAGTCTTCAGATGAGCTATGGCAGCCAAGCACCAGCCAACCAGCAGAAAAGAGAAGAACGCTTTCAGATTCTTCAAGATCTGCACTTGCTGTTGTAGACCTGAATCCGCCAGTAAAAGGCCAGTAAATGTTTTTTTTTTTTACATTTGCAAATTGTGTGTGTTTTTATAGCTATATATTTATATTATATTGTTATTTATATTACTAGTTATATTTATAGTTATTATACTTATATTACTTGTTGTATTTTCAGTTGCAAAGAAGTTTAGCTCTTTTTTATTAATATTTCATTTTTATTATATTTTTATAAGTTCTGTTGTACAAATAAATCACTAATACAAAGTCTTATGGTTCTGCCTATTATTTTATAGTTGAAAAAGCATTCAAGCATCATATATGATGGCTAAAACAGCTTGCAGTACACTTCATAACATTAGGTTATCAAGTCTCCTGTAGGTTTCTTGGCACCTGGACATATTCTTAGAAAAAAGCATGCAGGAACCCCATTTTTCATGATATCTTCGTCAAATTTTAAATATAAACTGATGAGACTTTTGCCTTTCAATTCATTAACTAACTGGATTCCTCCAGGCTTATTTTCATATATTTTTACATCAAATAATAAAGTGTTCATTGTAGCACAAATCATCTTCAAGACACTTCAACTTCTATAACTGTTTGTCTTTCTAAGTTTTTTTCTACTTTAATGTTTGGGTAATAAACTGTAAAGTGTCTTCTTTTTAAAGATGTCTAAATTGTGCATGTAGTGCAAATTGTTTAGCAACTGCAATTGTTTTAGTTGGGAGATGTCATTTCTGGGGATGTGCCTCAAGCAGGCGGAGGGAGAAATGGAACAGACATAGTCTTGGAAAAAAGCTTGCAGGAACCACATTTTTCATTATATCTTCCTCAAACTTGAAATATAAACTGATAAGTCGTGTGGCTTTCAATCCATAACTGAACTGGATTCCTCCAGGTCTATTTTCATATATTTTTACATGAAATAATACAACATTCTGTGTAGTGCAAATAATTTTTGAGGCATTTCAACTATTATAATTTTTTATCTGTTTGAGAATTATCAACTCTGATTGCTTTTTAGTAGAGTCCCAAGTGTCTTCTTTCCAAAGATACCTTAATTGTGCCTGTAGCACACTGTTCTCAGGAGCTATAATTGTTTTAATTCAGGTAGGTCGTTTTCAGCTGTGAGCCCCAAAGTGGGGTTGCAGTTTAACAGGTTAACCTTGCAAAGACAGAACTTCTTGTTGTCTCTGCCAACCCAGCACTTCACCACAATCTCTCCATTCAGCTAGGTTCATCAACCATAACTCCGTCCAGGACAGCCAGGAACCTTGGAGTTGTGATTGATGATCAGCTAAAATTCACTGACCACATTACTGTAACAACCCGATCCTGTAGATTTGCATTATACAACATTAGGAAGATTAGACCCTTCCTATCAGAGCATGCCACACAACTACTGGTCCAAGCTCTTGTTCTCTCCAGACTGGACTACTGTGATGCTCTTCTAGCGGGCCTTTCGGCATGCACTATCAAACCCTTACAACTGATCCAGAATGCAGCGGCGAGGTTGGTCTTTAATGAGCCGAAGAGAGCTCACGTCACGCCTCTCTTCATCAGTCTGCACTGGCTACCAATAGCCGCTCGCATCAAATTCAAGGCACTGGTGCTCGCCTACAAAGCAACCACTGGCTCTGCACCAATATACCTAAACTCGCTCGTTCAGACTTACACACCCTCCAGGAACTTACGTTCTGCTAGTGAACGACGCCTTGTGGTGCCATACCAGAGAGGCATGAAATCGCTCTCACTGAGCTTTTCCTGGGCTGTTCCCACCTGGTGGAATGACCTGCCTATCTCAATTCGTGCGGCCGAGTCTGTAACCATTTTCAAAAAACACCTAAAGACACATCTCTTCCAGCAGCACCTGACCAATCAAGAATAGCACTTATCATTCTATTCATTTTCTGTCTGTCTAATTTATTTAAAAAATAAAAAAGTCCTGTGTGTTCTGAGCTAGATTAACTGAGACCTGCTACAGCACTTGCATACTGTTGCCCTTGACTGTTCTAGTTGCTTCTTTTGCTCTCATTTGTAAGTCGCTTTGGATAAAAGCGTCGGCTAAATGACTAAATGTAAATGTATTTGAATACGATACGCCCACTTAATGCGCTCCAAGACGCCAGTGAAAACTAGAAAACATCATGGCGACGAGACGCTGTGTTCTGAAGTGCCACTCAAAAGCAAACTTCTTTCATCTGCCCAAGGATGAGCATTTGAAGACTAAGTGGCTTGAAGACAAACCATACATCGTCGCGATTGTGTGTTTATTAGTCTTCAAATGTCTGCATGTTTCGCGATCTCAGGAAGCTTTTATTATGGACTTCTATTATGGCACATGGTATCTTCTTCGTCTGTCTGTACCATACATGGACTACATGTGCACAGAGCGCCCTCCGACTGCCAGTATGAATTGGAAACAACACATAAGAGACTCAATCGCTCATGATTAGGCTATATCTGCGCATTTTGAGGAAGTATTGAATAAAAAATACTCCTCTGTTTAGAAATTTGACACAGACATATGAGAATCTATCAAAATGTCTCCTCATCTGCACACTTTTGAACTAAAAGCCCTGAGGGATGTTGATATGTCGCGAGTCTTCGTGAGGAGAATAGAGGAGTTTTTTTATGAATGAGATCAGCTGAGGCTCATATTACAATCAAACGGTACAGACGCGGTTTTCATATTCATAACTCCTGACACATATTAACAAATTACTGTCACAATAAGACATTGATGGGCGTTCCGTTTCCGAAAATATCTGCACAGACTATACCAATCACAACTGACTGGGTCATCGGACCAATCACCGCAGATTAGCGTCACGTAAAGGCGGGGTTTTGAAAAGTGAATCACTAAAGGAATCATTTGAGAATCGCTGTCAAAACAGGTAAAAATAAATGCATATTATAAGAAAACTAAAGTCTTTTTTGTCATTGCATGCATGCAAAACTGTTGTTGGGGACTTCTAAAACAATATTTGGAACATTTTAAATGCCATGATAGGTGCTCTTTAAAAGATAATGACAAATGAGATTGACCACTCAAATAGGAAATGTCCCCGCTTTCCATTTCAGAAATCTGGTCACCTCAGTATTTAGGGGATTTTTAGTAAAATATTAAAGGGAAAATATTATCCTTAAATATTATAAAATATCCTTCATTTCTGTAGAGCTGGAGATTTTAATAAGGATCAAATGACAGATTTCAGATTTGAGAATGAAACCAACCTGTTTGTTCCTCAGTTTCTTCTCGTTTCACTCTCAATGTTTCTTCAATCTTCAGTTCTTCACTCTCCTCTTTCTCTGTTTGCTCCTCAGTTTCTTCATGTTTCAAACTGAATACATTTTCAATCTTCAGGTCTTCACTCTCCTCTTTAATAAACGCCATCTTTATAACAGTGTGTCATGTGGATCTCAGTCACTTCAGCAGGAGTTTTTCTGTGTGTTTGTCCTGTTGAAGAGGAGAATAATTAACAGAGAGAAAAATAAATCCACACTAAATCATTTCAGTAGTTCATCGCACTAGTAATGGAGTCAGTCAGAGGGATAGGTTTTTTTTTTTCAAGCTGCTAGCCGCCGATAAAAGCTGTTATTTTCACCATTGGCCATCTGCTGATTGTTTAAAACAGCCGATGATCAGGGCCGATGGTGTCCTGTCAATCAAAAGGATGCGGAACAAACGTGTCCGACTGCAATTCATACTGTGTGTGAAGAAAATGTCTCGTGTTGAATTGAGGGCAAGATAACTCGACAATAATGCAGACAGTTAGAAATAGCAACATAAAAGCGTCTCTATTTGACCCTATGAATCACCCGTAGCTCAAGCCAGGGTTGCAGGTCTGTGGTTTTTCCCTACACTAAACATGATCTGTAGCGCCTGTCATCCAATAATCGCACAAATTGCTTTACTTCTAAAAAGAATCAACATCATCTTTCCAATTCTGTCCATTTTATCATGAAATTCAAAGAATAAATGCCGTTTTGTCGCTCCTACATGTGACGTGACAGATCGCTGTAGCGCCTCAGTTCAAGCGGAGCACGAGTCCTCTCTAGCACTTTAAAGGGGTCATGAACTGAGAAATCAACTTTCCCTTGAGCTTTTGATATATAAAAGGTAGGGGTGCACCGAAATTTAAAAAACAGCTGAAAAACGTAAACCGAAAATGAATGTCACCCGCCCCTCCCATCCGTGCGCAAGCGCTTAGGTTTCACTCACGTTCGAGCGGTTATCACGCGTCTGCCTATCAAAGATTAAGCATGTCAGCGGTATGAGAACAAATAGAGACGTATTCAGCTGAACTACCCATTGCCAGAAGCGACAATCCCCTTGACTACTGGCGCGCGAACGAAGGCCGCTTTCCATTGCTTGCGCGGATTGCACGCAGGTATTTATCTGCCCCAAGTCCGATCCATCGATTGGGCGGGCCAAGTAATAAAAAAATAACATTCCAATCAATCGTGGTGGATGAGAGATGAATCATTGTGTTTGTTTGATAAAGACGTTTTGCGAGCCCTGTGGGACGAATCATTTCGGTTGCCGTTTGTCACAGGCTTTCAAAACAATTCCTAGTGTAGCCTACTCACAGGGGAGCTGAAGCTCATTAAATATGCAAAACTGTTATCCAATCCTAGCCGTGGGCGTTTAAATAAATTGGCTGTTTCCTTGGCTGTTTGTAAAAAACCCTTTTTTTTTCAACATGGCGTCATATTTCGTCACGAGAGGGAGTCGTTTGCCGAGCTCTGTGTTGGCTCAGTGTAGAATAGGTTGGTATTCAGGACGAGTCTGTGTATTTTCTGTAGTTTTTCTATTTCAAGTTATCATTGTCATGGTAAAGTATTGTGTCCAGCCTGTCAGGACATCGAGTCCACAGGTTTCCTTAAAAAAAAAGTGGAAACCTGCATGGTGGCGTTTTGTGCAGGTGAAGAGACGGGACTTCACTTCTGCATGTGCTTCGAAACACGAGGTGGTGTGTAGCGTTCACCTCAGACGGCCGGCTACACACTAACTGCGTGGCGTTTCTGTTGCGTGACGTTTTCTATGTCTTTGCACACCAGAAACGTGTCTGACGCGCCGCTGCTGCTGCTAGGTGACGTACAGGAGGGCAATCTCGGGACATAGGCGCCGACAGACCAATCTACATTTGGATTAGGGCTGAACGATATATCGTTATCGTATCTATATCTAGATATGAACTTTCAAGATATTACTATCGATATAGACGATATAGATTTCCCCTCTCCGCGCTCGCCCTGCATACAACTCTGGCAGTCACAACAAACATCAGTTTTACGAGTGCCCTTGAATGCACCGCTAAAGCCAGCGCGCACACACTACAGGGGCGTGGGAACTATATTGTGGCGTTTCCATGGTGACGCGTCATTGCTTGTCACGTGACACACCGCAGCAGCAACAGCGCTGAATGAATGATCTGCTTTTATGTCATTTTTTCCTTTTTTATTCAGAATATTCACAAATGTGTTAGCTATGGCATGAAATATCTGATATTCCAATTGTCAAATACATGCAAGTGGAAGTATATTGTTGTTTAAACACCTTTATAACGAAGGCGTTAGTTGAGCTGTATGCGCGATGGGCGCCGCCGTGTTAGTTTGTGCCACAGACGCAGTTCAGAGAATCGCATCTGTTGGATTTACAACCTCTATGTTTACAACACGTGAATTCATCCACTTCTCCCGAAATACTTAAAAGTAAGTGGCTGGTGAACTGGGAATAGAATAGAGTAAACATTGAAGTTACTTACACAATGTGTATCTGATATGAATAAAACGTGTCGAATTATAATGGAAAGGATTATTATTACCTCTTCCATAGACATCAGTGTGTATTTTACAAACTCTAAATGTATTGTTTTTTTTAGTACTTATGTGAATTTATATGTTTGAAACCTAAAATAACTAGTATGTAGTTGAAAACACTGAAAAGTTGTGCTATATGACAGTTCTGAGCGCGTCTGTCTCTGGCTAAATTCAACATTTGATCATGTGATGCACTTGATCATCCGCTCCAGGGACCAGCCTAGACTGATTACACCTGTGTGATCGTACGTGCGAAAGGCTTAAAAACAATACATTTCCTGACACAATTTTTTGAAATGTAGGCTTAAATCAAACACATTTTAATTCAGATTCTTGTACATGTAGTCATATCCATTGTTTTCCTCACTGCACTCCCTCCCGTTGTGTCACTTCCGGATTTGGCGTTTTTAGATGCGGAGGTAAAATTTTCTACATGTATAGTTCCTACATTATTTTTCTATACATTGACTCACTGGGGCTCTGAATCATTCGCTGTGAATCAATCGGTTCAATTGACTCGAGAGTCGAAAGCTCCGGTTCTCTCATAATTTTTTTTTTTTTTCAATTTTCCAACAAAACATACTATGACATTTCACAACAAACAATAAAGAAACAGAAGTTGGGGAATACGCACAACAGATCTTAAACATTACATTTTGTAATGTATATGCAGGTGTGATAGGCATTACTTTAGCTTTATGAATATGAAACTTCCCAAGAAGAAGAATTAACATTAATGTGTCATCAATTATATCAGATCCAGTATTACAGTCCATGAAGAGGATCATAGACTCTCCTATTTTAATTATTTAGTCAAATGTATCAAAAACCACCACAGATTTCTGCTTCCAGAAGTCTTCTGAATATTTACAATTACAAAATAAACGTATGAGAGTTTCAGATTTGATTTTACTAAAATAACATTGTGGAGAGAAGTCTTCTTTAAACTGGTTAAGAAACTCATTACATGGATAATATACATGTGCATTATTTTAACATTAATCTCCTTTACCGTATTTGGCAGTAAAAACATTACTTACTGACCAACTTTCTCAATTGAAAGTAAAGAGAAATATCGTTTCCATTTCAAAACTGCCTTTGGGCAACAACTGATATCTCGAGTAATGTAATTTCTGATGTAAGCGTTATTACACTTCATATCTTTATATGAAAACATCCAATAACAAGTTTTGGAGTCTGCAGACAAACTGACCTGTAACTAAGATGATCTTTCATAAGAGCCGCTCCTTCTGTTACTCTTGAGTTTATTCTGTTACTTTACTCACACAACGCTGATAAATGTTAGATAAAGCAATGCAGTTACATTTAATAATACATCATTCATTCTGCGTCGCTTTAAACACTTTAAACACTTTAAACACAAACCTTTCTTCAGCTGAATCACAAACAGATGCACGAGCGCGGCGCAGCCTTATGACGTCACACACCAAGACCAAAATAAAAGTCCTGCTCAACCAGGCCTGAGTCTAAAACCACAGAAGTGCAAACATTTATGTTCATAAAATATATTAATACAAATAAGATGACAAAAATTCAGATTTTCAATGTATTGATGAAATATATTTAATAACACAATGGTAAGTTAATAATACAGTTCACATTAAGAGTTACAAAAAAAATTAAAGCAATATAACTTTTTTTTTCTTAATGATGTACTTCTTATTACTTACTTTTCCATGTAAACTCACATCTAAAGTCACAGTATTTATATTCATTGTTCAATCCAGACGCTTCAGCCACTACCCATACGGCAATATAATAAATGTGAATGAAATATCAATATGCGATATATAAAGTTAAAACATATAGGCCCGGTTTCACAGACAGGGCTTAGACTAAGCCAGGATTAGGCCTTAGTTCAATTAGGACATTTAAGTAACTTTTATAAACGTGCCCAAGAAAAAAACATTACTGGTGTGCATCTTGAGATAAAACAATGCCACTGACATATTTTAAGATTTGTCAGTGCAAGATTCTTTCAGTTAAAACAGCTCAAACATGCATTTTAGTCTAGGATTAGCTTAAGCATTGTCTGTGAAACCGGGGGATGAAACCTATTAGAAATTGGAACAAATCAAGCGCCAGCGTTAGTTCTGGCAGGCCACTAGTCAAGCTCCGCTATCAGCTGATTGGGAAATTCTAACTCCGCCCCTCTTTCAGCTGATCTGTTTCAGCTGATCTTATGCTCTCAATTGGCTTCACGCTTCTGCTGCACGCTGCTTTGCAATCAGGATAAGAATTAATGGTTTTCCTATGCTTTATCATCTATGCATTTTGTGCAGTCTGCTTTATCAAATCACCAAACCATACACAAGGCTTTTTAAAGTGCAATTGCCTGTCACGTTGTATTCATGTATCAAACGGAGCTACAGCAATTCTATGTTCGTTTTGAGTGAGATAAGTAGGCTATGTGTTGGCTAATGATTCAATCACGCAATGTGAGCATTATTTTGGCAAATATGTATTCAATATTTACATACTTGCGTAAGATGAACGTGAGCTGCAGCTGCATTTTCATCAGAATTATACCAGGACATGTACTATTTCATAACTATGGGAGCAGTAACAATTATGACCATGTGTTGGATACTTTCGTCAGCTTATTACTAGACTAACTGCTGTCTCGTACGAATGATTTATTTATTTATTTTTCCCAGCTTACCCGAGTATGGCGGTTCAAGTCTAACGTTACAAGCTATTTCCTCAACGAAAGCAACCCCACTTGCTGAGCCTGTTATTTTATCATTTGGCAAACGTTTTACTGGGTTTTGTGTCTCGGGCTCTGGGATACGTGCTCCATTGCAGTGTGTTTGCAGCGATGGGTGGCGGCCGATCGTCATGAACGTGATCCTGAGAGGTGGTCGTCAGAGAGGTATTTATTAGTTAAAATCACTCACTGCTCAAATGCATGTTTTGCTTTAAAACAAGATTTGTCAGGAGCTAATTAAATGTGGAATTCGGCAAGCAAAACAGAATCATATCACAAGGAATTGTGCAGTGCGAAATATAGCGAGAGCAATTCGCCCCCACACGGTTCACCTCACATTCATTCAGGTTGTAAACGTAAACTCGCGTTTTCGTCGCATGGTTCACAAACTGTCTAATTTGGAGTTTGCATCGCTGCATTATTTTCATGGACTCTCTGAAGGTATACTAATATGTTATGTGACTGACTCAAGAACAATTTCAGAGAAATCTGCACTCCACAAATTAAGTATATCAAGCCTATGTCTCAGCTGGCAATTTCACACTCATTCATCTGTCTTCACGAAGCTAAGTTTATTTTTAACTCTGTTAAAATTATCAGGTCATTTGGCAACGTAATTGACAATGGTATCTGCATTGCTTAAGCTTAGTCGTTTTCAGTAAAATGCTAGGCTTATGGATATTGTTCTTGTCTCTATAGTTGGTATTTGTAAATTGTAACTCATTTTAAGCTAAAGTTGATATGGGAAATTTTGTCTAAACTATAGTTGCGATTGGGAACACATTCGTCTTAAAGGTATTATTAATATTGGAAGTGCTCGTTCTTAAAGCTATATCTAATATTGAGTGCTTGCCTTAAAGCTATACTTATATTGGAAATGCTTGTTATTCAAGTTATAGCTAATATCGGAAGTGCTTGTCTTAAAGCTATAACTAATATCGGAAGCGCTTGTCTTAAAGCTATAATATTGAAAGTGCTCATTCTTAAAGCTATAGTTAATATTGGAAATGCTTGCTCTTAAAGCTATAATTAATGTAGGATATGCTGTTATTAAAGCTATAATTAATATCAGAAGTGCTTGGTCTCAAAGCTATAATTAATATTGGAAGTGCTCATTCTTAAAGCTATAATTAATATAATATTGAAAGTGCTCATTTGTAAAGCTATAATTAATATCGGGAGTGCTTGTCCTTAGAGCTATAATTAATATCGGAAGTGCTTGTCTTAAAGCTATATTAATTTTCGAAGTGCTCATTCTTAAAAGCTATAATTAATATTGGAAATGTTTGTTCTTAAAGCTACAGTTACTATCGGAAGTACTTGTTCTTAAAGCTATAATATTGGGAATGCTCGTTCTTAAAGCTATAATTAATATTGGGAATGCTTGTCTTAAAGCTATAGTTAACATCGGAAGTGCCTGTTATTAAAGCTATAATTAATATTGGGAATGCTCGTTATTAAAGCTATAATTATTATCGGAAGTGCCTGTTATTAAAGCTATAATTAATATCGGAAGTGCCTGTTATTAAAGCTATAATATTGGGAATGCTTGTTATTAAAGCTATAATTAATATCGGAAGTGCCTGTTATTAAAGCTATAATTAATATTGGGAATGCTTGTTATTAAAGCTATAGTTAATATCAGAAGTGCTCGTCATTAAAGCTATAATTAATATTGGAAATGCTTGTTCTTAAAGCTATAGTTAATATCGGAAGTGCTTGTTCTTAAAGCTATAATTAAAATTGGAAGTGCTTCTTATTAAGGTTATAATTAATATTGGAAGTGCTTGTTCTTGAAGCTATAATTAATATCGGAAATGCTTGTTCTTGAAGCTACGGTAATATCGGAAGTGCTTGTTATTAAATCTATAATTAATATTGGAAATGCTTGTTCTTAAAGCTATAATTAATATTGGAAATGCTTGTTCTTAAAGCTATAGTTAATATTGGGATATATGCGTGTTCTTAAAGCTGTAATATTGGAAGTGCTTGTTGTTATAGCTATAGTGATATTGGGAACATGCTTGGTAAAACTATAAGTATATTGGAAATAGCTTATTGATAAAGCTATGGTGTCAGGAACATGCTTGTCTTAAAGCGATATAGCGATATTCTGCTATGTTAAGCGACCTTGGGTTTGAGAAAGGCGCTATATAAAATAAACTTATTATTATTATTATTATTATATAGCTACTGGAAAAATACGTTTTCTCAAGCTATAGATGTTGGAAATGGGCTTGTCTTAAAGCGATATCGTTAGCTATAGTAGAGTTTGGAAACGTGCTCGTTTTAAAACTGTAGGTGCTATTGGAAACACACTTGTTCTTAAAGTTATAACTAACTTTAGAGTAGAACTTTGGAGGTACTTTTCAGATTTGATTAAGATTACCACAACACTATTTTTCTGGTGTATCAACTTGCACCGATTACTCTTTCACCCTTAGACTCACCCTAAATAATAAGCTTTTCCTCAAAGCTATAGGCACTATGGGAATTTGATATTATTAAAGCGGTAGTTTAAACCTGATATATTGCTAATACGTTTTACTCGCGGTCACATGACTTCACATTTCTTATGTATCAATTTATTCCTAGCACTTCAGCATAATCCTAAGCACACTAAACTGACAGGATAAGGTGATGAACGGCGTTTTATCTCTGAATCTGACTCTGCTTTGTCATCTATGTTAGCCTACCTGAGGAGCCATCCACAAGCTGTTCAACAGGATCCATTATTTGTCTTGGAGGAGGGAAAGCTTGTGCCCAGAGTCTGGTTTGCTTCCTGTCTCCGCCTGCTATGCCTACCACAAGCTTCCCTCAGAGCATTATACAGCTCATTCTCTGTGCATAGAGGCTGCTACAACTGCCGCTTCCTGCAACTGCAACTCCAGTCTCTACATTGAGGCCATGAGGCGATGTGTCTTCAGCCGCTTATGTTCGTTATATTTGGCCCGATGCGTGAGCCATCCATTAGAAACCTATGAGTGCTGCTCCATATATAAATTTAAATTACTTATATTATTAGCGGTTACATTCATCATGCTAGCTTCACGTAGATCGATTAGATCTTACAATTAAAATCAGTTAGACGACCTTCTCGGAACGCTTTTTTATTTTTTGGATCCTCCGTGGCTCTTCGATTAGAGGAAGAGCCAGGGAGGATTGCCCGGTATGGTCTGTTGGGGGGGATTTTCGCTACTTTCCAGTCTTTAAATAGGAGGATTGCCCCTAGAAGCTGCTGCTGTTCCCTGTTTTTGATTTCATGGAGCTCACCATGATAACGAAGGGAAATTAAGAACAGCACCATATTGCCTATTTACTATTTATTTACTCGTATCATTAACTGTAGCTACATTCCTCGTGCTAGCTTTACATAGATTACATTTTCTCATCTTCGTATCCTCTGCTGTCTCTTCAATCAGCTGGAAGAGCCAGGGAGGACAGTTAAATGGGAGGTCGTCCCCAGAATCTGCTGCTGTTCCCTGTCTTGGCTTTTCATGGAGCTCATGAAAGGATGGGGAATTTAGAACAGAGCCATACCGCCAAATCTAAATCTTTACAAAATATGCAATTAAAAAATTGTACTAAATGTTTGTCTATTGTGTTTTTTGACTTTAGTGGACCTGTCAGAAATCAAGCGCCAGCGTTAGTTCTGGCAGGCCACGTAGTCAAGCTCCGCTATCAGCTGATTGGGAAATTCTAACTCCGCCCCTCTTTCAGCTGATCTGTTTCAGCTTATCTTATGCTCTCAATTGGCTTCTCTCAAACAGGGCGGCTTACTTAAGCATAGCTTCACTTCAATCTGCCTGCTTGGACGCTTCTGCTGCACGCTGCTTTGCAACCCACCTCCTCCCCAGCTCCTCCTTAAATTGCTAACTTAATCATGTCATTCTGTTGTCATTGATGCATGCTCTGTTCTAAATGGGGGATTTGCTCTGCCCTCCCAGTTAAATGGGAGGTCGTCCCCAGAATCTGCTGCTGTTCCCTGTCTTGGCTTTTCATGGAGCTCATGAAAGGATGGGGAATTTAGAACAGAGCCATACCGCCAAATCTAAATCTTTACAAAATATGCAATTAAAAAATTTTACTAAATGTTTGTCTATTGTGTTTTTTGACTTTAGTGGACCTGTCAGAATTCCATATTTTTACATATAAATGTATCCCATGTATTATACAGTATGTTTATGTATGTATAATATATGTCTCATATATGAAATATCTTAATATGCTCATATAGAGTAAAAACATAAATGCACAGCTTTCAGAAAAACCATATATTGACATATATCTCTATTCCACTTATTATATATGTTCAAATTATATATGTGACAAATCACTATCACTGACAAATGTCGTAGAGTCTTAGTAAAGATTTTATGTATAAAACAAATTATATTTGTAATGTTACTTCTTGTCAGGTGAGGCAAGGGATGAAGGACTCAAGGATGCAGAGGTTAATGGGCTTTTTATTACACTTCAAAAATAAACAATCAAAACAGAACCAAACCCCTTCATGCTTGTAAGTGGCTCGCCGTAGTTTTTTATACAATAAGAAAGCCTCATAAAAGGGGAATTCACTTTTGCCAATAGTTTGTGTTCAAAATAACTGTAAGAGTTTCAATGAGGGAGTGAAAATAAATTGTATCTATTGAATCGCCCCTACTTTAGTCCACTAATATAGTTCACTTGAAGGAGTGAATGAAAACAAGTGCGTGAAGTCGGACAGCCTTTGTGTGTACATCGGCTGTACACGATGTGGGTTTGAATGAGTGCACTCAATAATGTCCACTATGGTTTCGGACACCACTACAAATGACTGTTCCCTCAAATAGTGCCTCATTTAAGGGTATAGGGGTCGATTTCGGATTCAGCCACTGACAACACAGTCAGCATGAACAGGGGAACCTGCGAACAGTGACAACACCAGTGTTGGGGAAAGTTACTTTGAAAAGTAATGCATTACAATATTGCGTTACTCACTTAAAAAGTAACTAATTGAGTTACTTTTTAAGAAAAGTAATGCGTTGCGTTACTTTTGCGTTACTTTTTCTCACCTGGGCTGGGCTTGTTTTTGTTTTTTTCTATAACAAAAAAGTTATATTTTTGTAAAGACCTCTTCATACCAAAATTGAAATAATAAGACCCAGGCTGAGGTAAAAATGCAGATTCCCGCATGAACAGTAGAGGGCGCAGCTCTGGACAATAGGAGAATAGGACGCAGGAGAAAAAAGTTTTACCAATAAAAACAAAAAATCTAGTAATTTTCATCATCAAAGGTCAGCAGCAAGACATTGGTAAATTAAATATAAAGGTAGATTAAATGCATAAAAATAGTTGGTTTGCATAGTACTCTGATTTTGCATTTGACTGATTGCATTTTGAGGAGTACAGAATCTTTATTGTGCAAGTGAGATAAATAAATGCTCACATTTAGTCTAGAACTACAATAACCATCATGTTCACACACACGTCTCTCCACTTATTTTTCTCAACATGGGGGCAGGAGAGCTGTCAGTCAAATTAATGTGAAAAAGTAACTTGCGTTACTTTTTTGAAAAAGTAACTCAGATATTTTGTTGTAAATTTGAAAAGTAATGCGTTACTTTACTAGTTACTTGGAAAAAGTAATATTATTACGTAACTCAAGTTACTTGTAATGCGTTACCCCCAACACTGGACAACACCCATCTCATCCAAGAAAAAAAAGAAAAAGAAACATTCCAGGACTTTTCTCCATATAATAGACTTCAATTGCAAACAACGTGTTGAAGGTCCAAATCAATGCAGTTTCAAAGGGCTTCGAAGGGCTTCAGAGGCTCTGCACGATCCCAGCCGAGGAATAGGGTCTTATCTAGCCCAACCATCAGACATTTTCTAAAAAAATAAACATTTATATACTTTTTAGCCTTGGAAAAGATGGCAGAGAAGTTTCCTGAACTTCAACCACTTACAGTGATGAGGCCTTTTCTATCTGTAATGCATGTCAAGGCTCACACTGGCACATGTGAGGTACAGTGTGCGAGTTAAATGTATCTCTTGTTCTTATCTGTTTTGTTTTTAAAGGCAGAGCAGAAATGATAACTGTGCTTGCCATGGGATGGAACCATAGGAAGGTGGAGAGACTCCACAAGACACTGGAGAAAAGATTGGCCAAAGTAAGAAGTCTACGCTGCATGTTCTTCTGAGGTGATCTGACGTACATTTGTCATGTCATGGTCTTGAAGTTTTGATCTTACACACATTTTTGTTAATGACAAGTATTCATCAATCTTAAAATTGTAGAATTGTACATCGATGTTTCAATAAAATTATGTCAAGAGACAAAAGGTACTTGATACTAAATTTATTTTTTAGGTGTCATTCGTCACTAATGTTTTAAAGTGGTATCGTTTTACTGCTGCAATGACAGCAAATAGAGTTTTTTTTTTTATTCACTACAGATTTATTTCATTTTCAAATGACATTCCAATGAATCCTACAAATTGGACATTGAGTTGGTATTTGCCACCAATTGCGCCCTTGTATTTGAAACTAAATTTGACATACTTGTGAATAAACAATACCAACAGTACATCAGTGCAACACACTTTTTTATTATTATTTTACCTTTTTATATAATTGTTTTGTCCTTAAGTGTTATTGAAACGAATAGATGTCAGTAAATAAATTCTAATACTGAATTGCCTATGTTAACAGATTAAGAGATGACAGCTTTGGGGCTTATGTTTTTGTTTGTTTGCTATTAGCTTTTCTATTGAGACTACACAGAGAGCAGAAATGAAAGCAGCCAATCTTGAGAGTGTCAAGCAGGAGTTCAACATCTCTATGGAGGAAGATCTGATCAGTGTGTGATGTCAAGCAATGGGCACACACTGGTTTGTCATATATTTGCTGGTGTTTAAAATGGTACTTTATTGCCATACATTTGGCTTGGGAAGATTTTCAGTGTTACTGTTTTCTGTCATGTCAACTTTTGCTTGTTTCTTTTTTTAAAGAGAGACACAATACAGTAGCCAGGAAGAGCTCCAGAGAAAAATGTATAAGATTATTTATTCTATCCGAAGAAAGAAGCATGATCTGTATCGAAAAATAATCCAGTGGCTTAGTAAATATCACAGCAACAAACAGCTATATTTACTTAATACAATCTTTTAATACCTTTTAAGTGATTTTTTGAGTGGGATATTTATTTTTTTTAAATAAAAAGTGCAACAGTTAATTTCTCTAAAATGTACACATTATTCAAGTTTATGATTTAAAAGATAATGTATGGCGTAGCATTGCCAGCCAACTCGGCTATCATGACTGTGAGTATGTTGTGTGTTAGTTATTTGTCGTTGTATAGTGCTGTGTTGTTGTAGGCTAGCAGGCTAGACAACATTTGGGATAGAGACAGAGACCGTGTTTACTTTATAAAAGGAAACAAAATGTAGTGAAACTATTTAGGGCTGCTTTTATGATACTATACATTACAAAACGCATAGTGTTTTAGTTGAAGATGCAAAAAAAACTGTGGAAAAACCTCAGGGACACCTATGTTAGAAAAAGGAGAGAGGAAAAGGAAACTAAAAGTGGACAGGCTGGAAAACAGAGGAAGAGGTGGAAGATTTATAAGCTATTTTTCCCCAAGTTCTCTGAAATACAGCGATGAAGTTGAAAAATAATGCAGAGTTTGTATATGAGGTGGCACAGGAAAGTTTACAGAATGCTTTTGAAAAAAGGGTCTGCAGCAATCTTGAGGAGGATCAGGTTATAGATGATGCAGGTCAGGGCACAAGTCTAAATACTTTTTGAAGATTATTTATTGCGGAAAGAGGCCAGGGTGGAGAAGAAAGTCAGGGAGTGAGAGGAGAAAGATGACATGTATAATTTTTATGAGCCTGGCCCCAGCGATGAGAAGGCTGCCTTCAGAGCGGCAGTCCTGGCTAAAAATTACATTTCAGGAAATGGTTTATGAGGCGGAGTTTACCCTTCCATCTACATCAGCATACACTGTCCTATAAGTTTTTTTAATATTGTGTTGTCAGTTATTCTTATTTTGTGTCCTCTTAAAATGTCTGTCTGTTCTTGTTTAGTTATAAATTTAAACAAATAAATAATAATCTAGACATTGGTGTTTTTTCACTGGCTTTAAAGGTCTTAAATGATCAAAGTACAAACTATTAACAAATATACAAAAACAAGATTCATAAAATACATTTTCATTTAACAGGCAACTCATTATTTACTTCTTGAACAATAAAAATGTATCATGTCATGTTCGTGTTTTTTTTTTTTTTTTTCAGGGCCACCTGCACCACCAGGAAGAAATTAAAATTGAGGGATTTTGGAACATCTCAATTGGACTAATTAATTATTTAACCCATTTAAAAGAAACATCTCCCTTTAATTGCTTTTTATCAAATAATTAAAGTTTTTTAATATTACCCTAGACCAAGAACTACAAAACATGTGTAATTCAAGCAAAGTGAAACAAGCATTTAGTAGAAAACAAGAGTAGAAAGTAATAGACCTATATTAACTACAATGGAAAATATATAACATAAAATAACTTTTGGTGTTTTAGACTTTAATCCAATGATGAAAAACAAAATAAAAAGGGAGTAAATTAAGAACTGGGGTTCTCAATAGAAAATGCATTTTGATTCACATTTTTGCAGGAACATTTCCTAGGGTCTCCCTCAATGACATGACTCTGATGATTTATTTCAGGACACAGGAAAATTGTTGCATTAAATGGATTCACAATAATTAGCGCATTGTAGCATGCTTTGTAAAATGCAGCTTTGGAGGCAAAGGGCCTTTAATCTGTATTTAATAAGGCACACTACAGTGCGCTAATCATTGTGAATCCATTTAATGCAACAATTTTCCTGTGTTCAGAAATAAATAATCAGAGTCATGTCATTGAGGGAGACCTCGGTTCACATGAGGAACCTGCCATGGAACTTGGCCCACATGTGAGTTAAAATAACGTCTGAATGTGTCCCGCACCCTCAGTGCCTCAGCTGATGCCCTGTTCCCTCGAAGACCGCTAATGTCACCCAGCTCACTGCCCTCTGCGCCATCAGAACTGGCAGGCTCTGCACCATGGTTCCCATTGGCCCTTCGCAGGAAGTTGTGCAGGATGCAAGTTGCCTTCACAATGCTGTTGGCTGTCTCTGGAGCCACTTGCAGACGGCGCTGGTAGATGCCAAAAGCATTCTCAACTACACGTCGAGCCCTGTAGAGCCGGTAGTTGAACACACGCTGGTCATCTGGCAGGCGTCTTCCGGGGTAGGGACGGAGGAGGAACGTTTTTAAAGGAAATGCCTCATCTGCAACAAAAACAAACGGTAATGCCCCCAGCTCTGATGCAGATGGCAGATGAGAAGGCTCCGGAACGTTTAAACTACCTGTATTTAGGGCCTGTCCCAATAAAGAATTGGAAAATATTCCACCATCGCTGTTGCTGCCTGATGCCCCTACATCCACCACTAGGAAGCGGTAGTCGGCATCAACCAAGGCAAGCAGAACCACAGAAAAGGTGCCCTTATAATTGAAAAACTGGGAGCCAGAATTAGCTGGTGCCTGAATCGCGATGTGCTTCCCATTTAAAGCACCGATACAATTGGGGAAGTTCCATTTTTCAGAGAATCTCAGGGCAGTTGTCTTCCAGAGCTCCTCATTGGGGACTGGCATGTAGGTGTCTTTTAAGGTCTCCCAGAGGACATCACAGGTCTGCTTCACAATGTTGGACACCGTGGAAATTCCAAGGCGGAAACTGGGAGCTATGGTGGTAAAAGAATCCCCAGTGCTAAGGAATCTGAGGAATATAAATGAGAAGAATTGATTAGTAGATATGTATAATGTTCATTTCAGAGTATAAATAAACCATATTTTCGTAATAGTGAAAAATTGGTGGTCAGACGTGATTAACAATAATAGATAAAACTGTTCCTGGGACTTTTAAGTTATTCATTCAGTTATATCCTGTCATTGTGTGTTATTATACTTTTTTTGACCTTGTTTAGCTCTACTTAAACAAGTGAACAGTACCTTTTGAATGATAATTTAAACCATAACCTTTTGAGTTAAAACTACTATGGAAAGTGAATGTGGTGCCGTCGGTACTGTGGCACTACTGTGACTCAATTGACCTTTCGTTAAGCCACGCCCGAAAACTGCCACAGGCCAATCATGGCTTGGCTAACATCGTAATATCAACACTTGGACATGACAATCAGTGATTTGACAGCTCACCTTAAGCAGACTGCCAGACGCTGCTCCGGATCGTTTGGTTCCCTGAAGTTTGTGGTTTGTCTCGTCAGTTGCGGTGCCACTGTCTCTGGAGGAGCTCCTCAAATTGTCCCACGGACATCCGAAAGTAAGTGCGGAACCAGCCATGATAAAGTTTCAGCTCCTATACAAGATTGGCATACTCCCCTTCAGACTCTCTGTTCTTTAAGAGTGGGTGCACCCAAAACCTTCTATTCTGTCTTTTAAATAAAATGAAAAGCTCGTCTTAACTGGATGATGAAGTGTCCATGATTACTGTCGCCGTAAATGTTTTGGAATGTTGGAGCTCTGAAACGTCACAGACATCGCAAACTCGCATCGCAGCTGATGTGAATGGTTCTGACGCGAACTATTCACACATGAAATACCGTAAAACTTCAAATAATAGCCGAGTCCCAAATAGACGCCTGTCTCTTTTAAACGCCTGGTGTGACGACAGGTTTGGGTAAATAAAGGCCGGTCTCAAATAGAGGCCGGGTCTGTTTTTTAGTATCGGGTTGTATTTGATCTTCTAAAACCCGTCAGATCGTCTGTTCTATGTTTTGATTAGATTTCACGTGACAGACGGAACCGTTCATGAACGACTCCTCACTATGGCAACATAACAAAGAGGTTAACGAACTTTCAGTCTTCAGTTTTTCTTAATTCTCTCAATACCACCATGGAGACAAATAGAAAAAAGTATGATGCGGAGCTGGATACGGAGCGGCTGAAAAAATCCTTCAAGGTATGCTTGCGCGCACACGTGCGCGGGTGTGTTTGTGTGTGCGAGGGAGAAAGAGGAGATAATATATTTCATTAACTTCGGGAGGTTATCTTAGGTATGTGGCTGTGGCCTGACAGTAGCTTCTGATGGAAGCGAGGATATCCATTGTTTCAAAGAGGGAGAGCCATGCGCATCTGGGCGGGATCTGTTAGTGCGAGCAAGGCAGGCAGAGTTAGCGGAGGCTGGAGAGGGAGAAGTGGAGGAGAGCGACGAGGAGGAGGAATTCGCCAATGAACTTGTAATTGAGGATCGTGGGGATGATGATAGTGATGAATAGAGTAATTTTCTATCACATGATTGCAGTTGTTTTACAGGGTAGCCTTCATTCTTTCTTGTTGATGTGTTTCGGGCAACAAGTTCATATGCTCAATGGATTTTAGCGGTAACGTTAACTTATATTGTTCTGCCCATTGCTGTCACATCGTTTCGTTTTTTGCGCTGCCAATAATCTAAGACATTTCTTACATTAAATGATTTGTTAAACACATTCAAATTAATTATAAATAAAACGTAATATAATGTTGTAACCTCCTACTGTCATGCTTGAACATCTCAACAGTAAATTAAAGGCCTGTCTGTTATAGACGCCTGTTTCAAATACAAGCCGGTGCAGTTCGGCGATTTGGGTAAATAGAAGCCCGGGCTATTATTTGAAGTTTTACGGTATTCACTTTTCCGCCTCGCTTTTTCGTTACGCGTCCGATGTGAAAGGGCCTTTACACTACTGCGTTACAGCAAAAGGTATATGTTAGCATTACTTTTGTAACGCTTTACTCTAGAGCTGAAACAACTAATCGATTTAATCGATTAAAATCAATTATTAAAATAGTTGTCAACTAATTTAGTCATCGATTAGTTGGTAAATAACTTATTTGCCGTAAGCGGCTCATTTCGTGCATATTTTAAATCTGCGGTGACCAAAGTGTGGCAGTAATGAGCCACCGGAGGTTTTACTCAGCCAGTACAGCAGGAGAAGTAGCGAATAGCCAAAAGCTGTGCTGCGTCCCAAATCGCATACTATCCGTACTAAATAGTATTCGAAAAAAGAATTAGTATGTCCCAAATCGTAGTATGTTGAAAAGAGTATTCCAAAGATTCCCGGATGGTTTACTATTTCCGGTCAGAATCCGAAGTGCAGATCGATGCGCACTCTAACGGCTGATATTGCCCACAACCCATTGCGAGATGGACGAGGATTCGATTAGAACTACAAACGCGGATAAAAAGTGTTAAAAAAACTACAAACATGACGGTTACGCGAGTCTGACGGTTAAGTGGAGAGGAATAGATAAAGTGGTTTGAGTGAGCAATTATCAGTATTTTACCTGACGAAAAGATATTTATTCAATATTATCCACATTATATTTCACCTGCAGCAGCATTGAGAACTTTAGTAATGATACGTTTGGCCATTAACTTTGCAAACACATGAGAGGAGTCTAAAGACCCACGAAAGGCAGATCAACGAGCGACTACATTTCTCTTCGATACGGTAGGAAATTAAATTTAAAGTGGGGGATTTTAACTGTGACGATGATTGACAGTTTAAACGGTGACGGGACGCATGTAACAGAGTCCGTTAAAGATGACGAAGTAGTATGTCCCAAAGCTTGCATACTCTTCTGCTACACACTCAAAAGTATGTACTTTTTCGTCACAAAGAGTACATACTTTTAGGACGTAGTATAAGTAGGCGAATTGGGACGCAGCCCTGGTCTCGTTTTATGTCACGTGCTTCTCGCACAGCGTCTCTGCAGCATTCAGTGAGATGGCGGAGGCAGGCGGCAGTGGAGTAGTGAATAACACATTTTTATGGACAAAATGTGCATCTAGAAATAGTAGAGTGGAAACAGAGTGAGCTGATGCAGGAAAGGGACATGATCCAAGTGCCCAAAACCTCAGAATTGTTTATTTTAAGCTTCAAGCGAATGCATTAGCGTTTAACATACCCTGTCATGACAGATGTGTGTGTGTGTCTGCAGCCTCAGCGCAAAAAAAATCATTTTACAGGTTATATCCACTGATCTATATAGAGAACTGCAGTTATATCCTCATCTGTAAATGTTACTAATTCACGCAAGTATTTCCATTTTGCATGAAAGAGCATCCTGGTCCTGACAGTAACTTCACTGAACGAGCGCCGGCGCAGTGAGTGCGCGCATGCGCGTCAAACAGACAACGCTTTAGAGAGGGAGACAATTCATATTCAGTGCAAAAACGTTCATGTAGCTGCAATATCTGCTTTAGGCGTCAACATGTAATTCAAGTATTTTATGAGAGTAGTAACTGTAAAGGGATAACGGCGTGTAATTGAATATAAATGTAAGAAGTTTCTACAGGATAAAGAAATGACAGTAACAGGTACTGTGTCCAGAGCGAGAGCGAGAGAGAGAGAGAGAGAGAGAGAGAGAGAGAGTGTGTGTGTGTGTGTGTTCCTGCAGAACATGTAGGGATGTAGGGATTTGTTTAGTAACTTTTTTTGTACATCATGTATAGCACAAACATACCCTTACAACAATTATGCAGTATTGATAACCATTTGTATAACCACACAAATACCATATAGTTAAACTATGGATATGAAGCAAAACAATGGTTAATTTGTGGTTACCATTTAATAACTAAAATAACCCTGTTATTTATTTATTTATTATTATTATTGTTGTTTGTTTTGTTCATTGTAAAACCAAGGGTAATTTATGTAATAGTAGATATATTCACTATGTGTGTTTTCATAGCACGTTTGTTTGAAGGACAGTGTTGGACAGGATGTGGAAAAGTGTGTTTTACCAATAAAAATCTAAAAACAGGCTTTTATCCGATTAATCGAAAAAATAATCTGCCAACTAATCGATTATCAAAATAATCGTTAGTTGCAGCCTTAACTGACACTTCCCAGACAACAAATTAGCTCTTGCCGACGTCGGGGCGCGTGTGCCTTCCCGACATAAAGTGCCTCGGTGAGATGTCTTATGGAGATCGGTAGCTAATCAGCAAGATATCGGGAAGATGGTGGCATTAGAATGATCAGCGACCGTGAGCCAACATAAACCTGAAATAATTATGACCTATGCGGCGCGATCCCACTAGAGCAAGGAAAGCATTCAGACGCCTCGCTCCCATTGACTGAACTGGAACAGCTGATTTTCGGCTGCATCGCTGGAAACGTCACAGCATGCTTGAAAATCAGCTGTTCAGTGTTAAGTCAAAGGGAGCGAGACGTCTGAATGCTTTTCGCAGCTCTAGTGGGATCCCACCGTTATATAGGTCTTATTGATTTGTTTAGGCTAACTGCTGTCAGATTGTGATTGGATTGGAATGGGGCTGGGGGAATAAGACAGTAGCACAAAAGTCTATATCTTCATTTGATTGTTTCTATAAAAGACAATTCAGAAAAGTCAGAGCATTTTATAAAAAAAACCTTGAGAACTCTGGTTGAGAATAGTGTGAGGACAGTATAAATACATTTTAATATGCAAATGACACAGAGAATGACGCATTTATTATTTTAAAAATGATTTTATTTACAACACGGAAACGCCTGGAACTCCAGGAAGTGTTGTGATGCATGACACAAAAAATAAAAGACTGACTGTAGGGGGGTACCTCGGTTTTGAAATCCCGGTTCGGTACAGCAGTTTTACAAAATTGAATACTAAAAGTTTATTGAAGATATTTCCGTAAATTATATAGGGAGCCCTTACTTGCACATTAATATTAAAGGGTAACAGAGCCCAAACTATTAGCCTAAATTCAGTTGCTATTTATTTTTAGGTATAATAATAAACACTCAAATAACACATTGTATGCAAACATGTAAACTTAACATAAGGCAGTTTTTGCATTAACTTCTAAATGTAATTATAAAATCGTTTTTTTTCTCCAATTCGTTGTTGAAATATAATGTATACACAGTGTCTGTCATTTTCATGACATTAAATAATCAAGACATCACTAACAGGTTAAGTAGAATATAATGAATATAACGGCTAAAATAGTGCATATATTTAGTGAAAGAGTTGATTTCTTTAGTGAATTAAATTCTGTGGACACTGAATGACTGCCTGAGCTAAATGTGATGCTAACATTACATGACATTGTTTAGTTTACAAGCTGTTATATTGACGCTGACCTATACACCTATGTGTGTGTGTGTGTGTGTGTGTGTGTGTGTGTGTGTGTGTGTGTGTGTGTGTGTGTGTGAGAGAGAGAGAGAGAGGGAGAGAGAATTCCTACACAAATTAAAACCGAAACAGGCAGCCAGCTACTCTAGTGACTACTCTGTCTCAGCCTATAGCCTACCATAACAGAGAGTAAGAAGTACAGACGCATAAAACACATCATACACTAAAATATGTCTTACTTTGAGGGGTCCTGTGTGGAAGGCCTGGACGGGATAGAGGGGTTTCACGACACTGCGGCATGTTTGTGTTCACAGACACTTGAAACACAAAGATTAAAAAGGTTAAAACAAAGATTAATGATTCAATTCAATTCAGCTTTATTGGCATGACTGTGGGATAGTACAATGTTGCCAAAGCAATAAACATGTAACAAATTATACAGGTATAGATAAATAGATAAAAAGAGAAAAAAGAAAGGAGGACACAAACTGAGCTGCCAAGTGGATACATTACTCTTTTTCTCCTAAAATATAACAGAGTTTGTCGATGTGGCCTGCTTGATGGAATTCAGGTAAAATGTGAGCAATTTGGGTGAAATATGTTTTTCTAATGTTGTTATATTTGCTGCACTGTGTGAGGAAGTGCAGCTTGTCCTCTACGACTCCATCAGGGCAGTGTGAACACAGTCTGCGCTTTGTTGCCGTTTCATATATTCTCATAGTTTTATGCACTGAAAAATTATTGAAAAAATTATCTTTTTCTCACGTATCTATCATATCTTTGTTACCCCTTTACAGAGCTGCACATTACGTTTACAATAAACTATAAATCTTGTAATTTTATATTATTTGTGTAGGCCCATATCATTATTTATATTCATATATATATATATATATTCATATATATATATATATATATATATATATATATATATATATATATATATATATATATATATATATATATATATATATCCATCCATCATCTTCCGCTTATCCGGGGCCGGGTCGCGGGGTCAACAGTCTAAGCAGAGACGCCCAGACTTCCCTCTCCCTAGCCACTTCCTCTAGCTCTTCCGGGGGAACCCCGAGGCGTTCCCAGGCCAGCCGGGAGACATAGTCCCTCCAGCGTGTCCTAGGTCTTCCCCGGGGCCTCCTCCCGGTGGGACGTGCCTGGAACACCTCCCTGGGAAGGCGTCCAGGAGGCATCCGAAATAGATGCCCGAGCCACCTCAGCTGTCCCCTCTCGATGTGGAGGAGCAGCGGCTCTACTCCGAGTTCCTCCCGAGTGACCGAGCTCCTCACCCTATCTCTAAGGGAGCGCCCAGTAGTTATGATTATATATTTTTATTCATTTATTGTTTTCTCTATAATGAAGTAGTGTGTACTTAGTGGATTCTGGATTGTGTTGGAACAAATAAAAGAGTGACTATTAGTTCCACAAACACAGACGTACAGATATTCTATAGTGATGTAGAAATATATGAATTATACATTTATAATCCTTTTATTTTGCCAGTTTGTTGTGCTTGTTTCAGTTATTTACTGAATTGAATATATATTTAAATATTTAAAGATGTTAGCTGTAATCTTACACTGCAAAGTGATAACTTAAAAGGGATTAAATTCATAATTATTTAATGATCGAAGCACACAAAAAATGTATAACAAAGCCCTAAAACTGACAATTAATTGGCAAAATCGCGAGCTGCGGGTCGGCTGGGCCAAGCAGAATTTTACAACCTCCACCTAATTTTGAGCCAGGAAAAACCCTGCCTGCACACAATGGCCCGAATTTATCAAAAGTGCGTACACCAAATTTCCAGCGTACACCCAAAACCACGGTGACTTTGAGATTTATCAATATGGACGTTGGCGTACGGCAAGCTCAAATCCTACGCCAGCTCAGGAGGTGGTGTACGCACGTTTTGAGTTAGTGCGAAAATGCGCAGAAAACAATTCCTAACACCACAAAACGCACTGACAAAGATATGCTATATTATGACCCACTGTGGAAAAAACAACAACAACAACTAAAGCCCTATTCACACGGGATAAGTACGCGATTATCTGGGGACCTCGTGTGATTTAGAAATGACTCCCCACATCTGAGTTTTGCGTGGCGCATTCGCACGAGATAAGCTGTGATTTTACTCGAATTTATTGACTTATCTCCCGGATATGATGTAAAGACTTGAAAATGTTTTTTCGTTATAGATATAGCTGTATGAAATTATAAACAGTCGTATCGATATCATTTTGATTGTTTTATAGTAATACAAATAATTTTGTTCAGTTAGAGAACAGATAATATATAATATAAGTATATACAGATAGTATATAATGTTCAGTTAGAGAACATTATATACGATCCGCCTAATCCCGGCCAAATCACAGAGATGCCGCTTCGCACGGGACTAATGTTATCACAGGACCTCGGTGTTCGGCGAAATATGGTAGGTAATTTGCGGGGGAATTTTTACTTTACATATTACAGACATTGCCGATTCGCACAGGATTAAGATCACAGACATTCTCTGCAATTATTACAAATCACCAGAGATCCCCACATAATAGGCTACTAATCCCGTGCGAATAGGGATATAGTAATTATAAACTTAAGTGTTTATTTTTGTGCAACATGGACTTCAATGTTTAATTTGTGTGACTTTACCAAAGCATTTGATTTGTAGGCATATGTATCCCTCCAGTTGCGAGCCTGTGCGCTTTACCTGACGTTTCAGGGTTAGGCCCGACAGCTGCGCACGGACTGGGACTGAAAATAATTCAGACTGACAAAATAATAAAAATGACATTCTTCTTCTTTTAAATAATAATAAAATAAATAATAATATTAACGACATTCTTCTTCTAAATAACAATTAACGTCATTAATAATACAAATCATAATAATAATAAGAAGAATCTTACAAATTGTCATGCAATTATATTAATGTGAATGAATGGTAATCACATCATCATCACTATTGTACACCCCAATACATGTGACGTGATACGAAATTAAATGCTAATTATTTAAAAACACGTGCTGTAAAATAATGAATTGTGATAGGTAATTTCTCATCCAAACAGCTATTTAAACGGGATTTCCACCGTACACCTTTTTGTGGGCGCCTTTAATCCCACTCTTTAAACTCCCAAATAAAACAATTTTGTTTTGTTTTTTCCACTTCCCTGGTGATGGTCTCGATCTCCACGTAAGAGAAGTTTCGCTTCTTTGCCGTCTTCCGTGTGTCCATGGCGTAAAATGAGGGCGTGGGGGAGGCAGAGACTTGAATATATAGGGGCGCGTTATTCTAAAGACGATCGTTTTCAGCCGCAGCATTTATCAAGGGCAGGTATTGCGTACACCTGGATTTCAGAGGTGCGCACAGCTTCATAAATCAGGCGGTGAGAGGAGTGTAAGCATAATCTTACGCCAACATATACGCCCGTTTCTACACAAGATTGATAAATGAGGGCCAATGAGCACGATCTCATGAGACACTACAATAGGCTTGTATACTAATAATTCATTAATAAGGACTGTTTTCTTGTACAAAATTAAATATTTTAAGTTAAATTCACAAAGATGATAACGGTATAATTTCAAAACTATATCATAACCTGTTTCAGGGTTTGCGTTCTCTAGCCGCCAGGTGCTGTTCCCACGTGAATGAGCTGCCGGAACGCCGTTTTCTGGCCTCAAAGTAAATAACTCATTTATTATATTTACAATGGAAATGAATCAATCAAAAACTTACTTCAACTGAACAATAAGGTTTTTCTAGAGCTGATGTACAGCCAAAACAATCTCTCTTCCATTATGTTCCTATTATCACTGTAAAGCTGCTTTAAAACAATCTTGTGGAAAGTGCTATATAAATGAAGGTGACTTGACTTGACTGGGGAGCTGAATTGCAGATCTGAGGCAAACATATCCACATCACTATAATCTGATGCTTTTACAACTGCAGTTTCCCACTGCATTTATTTTGTTACTGAAAGGAATATGCAGAGCACATATGTACATACTCATTTAAATGTTCACTAAATTCCCTGCCCTAAGCAGTATTTCAGAAGTATTTCAGGGCCTTGAGGGCTGGTGAAAGGCTTCTCTCCGGTACGAATGATCACATTTTTGTCTGAAACTCAATCTGATGACATATAAAACCATTCTCTCATAAGTGAATCCTCATGTGGTATGTAAATGTTACTTTATATCTGAAACACGAAGATCACAAATTAACAGCTTTCTCTCCAGTGTGAATTTTTATGTGGATATTAAGGCTTCCTTTTGTAGTGAAACCTTTTCCACACTGTTGGCAGGTTTAAAGCTTCTCTTCGGTGTGAATTCCCATGTGCCTTTTAAAGCTTCCTTTTCGGTTGAAACTCTTTCCACACTGTTTGCAGATGTAAGGCTTCTCTCCAGTGTGAATTCTCAAGTGGTTATTAAGGTTTCCTTTTCGGTTGAAACTCTTACCACACTGAGGGCAGGTGTAAGGCTTCTGTCCTGCGTGAACTGCCATGTGAGCCTCAAGGTTTCCAAATTGACTGAAACTCTTTGCACACTGAGAGCATGTGTAGGGTTTCTCTCCAGTGTGAACTCTCATGTGGACTTTAAGGTTTGAAAGTTGTTCAAAACTCTTTCCACACTGTTGGCAAGTGTAAAGGTTCTCTCCAGTGTGATTTCTCATGTGGTAATTAAGGTTAGCTTTCCGTTTGTATCGCTTTCCACACTGTTTGCAGGTATAAGGCTTCTTTCCCGTGTGAATTCTCATGTGAACTTTAAAGTTTCCATTTTTATTGAAACTCTTTCCACACTGTTTGCAGGTATATGGCTTCTTTCCCGTGTGAATTCTCATGTGAACTTTAAGGTTTCCTTTTTTATTGAAACTCTTTCCACACTGTTTGCAGGTATATGGCTTCTTTCCCGTGTGAATTCTCATGTGAACTTTAAGGTTTCCATTTTTATTGAAACTCTTTCCACACTGTTGGCAGATGAAATTACTTCTAGTTTCTGTCTTTTGAGCTTGTGAGGAAGTCTTTTCAGTTTCTGAGCAACTGTAAGTGTTTTCTTCAGTTATGAAATCATGGTGTTTATCATATAAATATAGATCTTTCTCTTTCATTTCATTCAGATCTTGACTCTCCACTTTCAGCGCCATCAGATCTAAGGCAAAAAAGAAGAATAAAAGTTATAATGGCACAGAACCAACATACAACTAGATCCTCTACCCCAATGGTTTTCAAACCTGTCCTGGAGGCACCCCAGCCCTGCACATTCTGTGTTGCTGCGTCCCAATTCGCCTACTTAAACGTTGACCTAAAAGAATGTACTCTTTTTGTGAAGAAAAAGACGTGGGCTGGAGCCATAGGTGTGGAGGGTACTGAGGGATTGTGAGGTTCCTCCAAAGTTCCCACGGTAAACGAGGAACTACTCAAAACCAGTGCAAAGTCAATATATGCCTCCAGCGTGCATGGGCCATTACTCTCAGGCATTAGGTAACTTAAAGTGTAATTAAGTCCATTACGGAAAATACCTTTGAGAGCAGCATCATTAAAGTTCACAACATGACAAAGTTCAAAAAAGTCCCCCACATAGTCTTCAACGGTGCGATGGCCTTGGCACAGGCGAAGCAGAGAAACTGCTGGGTTCATGGTTGACGGTCTGTTATTCTGTAACGATTGATCCACTGACGAGGCAAGTTGCTGAACCCAAGTGCAGTTTATTATAACTTAAATCTTAACATAAATCAAAACAAAGACTTGGCAGAACAAAGACTTGACTTACACTCACCAACACAGCGGGTTACACATTCAATAACAGACAAAGACACACAGCAAACATGAGGGCTTAAATACTAATTACAAGACAAGTGACACCTGTGAGCGGTGATCAAACAATGAACCAATGACAGAAGACACAAGATCACATGAGGGTATGCATACAAAGGTGTTATGCGTTTTAAAACCAACATGTTGGCTGATATATAAGTGGAAGCATTTTTCATCATCTTTTTAAACAGTGAGAGATCTCAGGGAAACAATGAGACCAGCATAGATAGAACTAAAGAGAATGTTCTTAGACCTCCGTAAGTCCAGGTATTTTAGGGGCCTAGCCCCTGACTGCACGGGAAGAACAGGCAGCCACAAAGCAAACTTATCTCGGTGCTAAATAGTTCAAACTTATTTATGTGCCAGCAATTACCTGTGCTTAAAGTCAAGAAATATACCTTCACACAGGCTCCTACAGAACCAGCAAATCTCATTCAAACCTTCAAAGTATTATTACAACAGCATTGTAGATAATAGTAGATATCTAACTGTGCAGATAGCTCCATTTGTGACTGGATTCCGTGATTTCATCCGTGTTTTTCGCTTCGTGAAAATCATATGGCTGTAAGTGGTATTAGCAGTATTAAAGAGAGTTAGTTTGGGGCGTTATTTATTGTTGTGTTATAAATGTATTGCTGTTAGTGTAAGAAAATATGCAGTTGATAGAGGACTGCTCTCTATACACTCAGATCACTCTTCATGGCCACTGAATAGATACAGCAGCCGTTTCAGCTCTGCACCGGTATGGCAGATCATATCGGTCACAAAATCAAAATGATGAACTGGTTTCGCCCAGCACTATAATGGAGCTAAAGTCTGCAGCATAGTGGGCCTCCAGTCCAAGAGTTGCCCGTCCCGTCTACAGATCTTATACTCAATAAAATGGACTGCATTTATATAGCGCTTTTAACAGACCTACGGCCACCCAAAGCGCTTTACATTTTTGCCTCACATTCACCCATTCACACACTCATTCATACACCGACGGCGGTGTCAGCCATGCAAGGCGCCATCCAGCTCGTCGGGAGCAGCTGGGGTTAGGTGTCTTGCTCATGGACACCTCGACACTTGGTCAGGTGGAACCGGGGATCGAACCACCAACCTTCCGGTTTGTAGACAACCTACATGAACCACTGAGCCACTGCCACCCAGTGGTTCTCAAACACCACTGCACATTTTGTATGTCTCACTTATTTATCACATCTGGTTACGATCATCAGCGTGTTAGAAGAGAACTGACATTGGAGGAATTGGCAGCTTTAAAGTGAATTTCATTTTTTATAAATTGCATCTTAATTTTTATTCAATGTTTCATCAGCCAATTGCCTGGATTTAAATGGGTCATGAACTGCATTTTTAAAATTGTTTTATTATGTTTCCCGGGGTGCACTTATACTGTTAGAACGTTTTTTACATAAAAAATGGTCATAGTTAATAAATAAAAGGCATTTTCCCTACCTTGATTTTAGCCTTCTGCTCTAAACGCTCTGTTTTAAGGGGCGTGTCCGCTGTGAGACTTCAGTGTAAACACCCACTGCTGTGATTGGCTAACCATTTTAAATAGTATATTCTGCATATTCTCAAATCGAGTGTTTGCTTGGCCTGGTATCAATAAAAGCTTTTCTTTGACTAACAAGGAAGTTTTCAGCTCTGAAAATTACAGGACATTCTTATATTACCATGATCTTTTATATATCAAAAGCTCAAGGGAAAGTTGATTTCTCAATTCATGACCCCCTTTAATAAATAAGAAGCAAAAAGACTATAGCAGACAATAATCGTGACATGAAGGCGCCGGAGCTTTCACCGTCATTGCACATTAACTGGAGCGCGTCTCATAAATAAACCCAAACTCAGCGTATAGGCTACTTGCCTCACAGACATGAGAAATATGTGTATAGAAAGCTTGAAATGTCTACTTTTAAATGAAACAATTCAAAACGAAAAGAAATAGTCAAGCAATGAGCAGTGTTCACGCGAGCAGCTCATGACTGGCGTCTCAGAGGGTTTCTGTTCAGAAAGCTGCGCTCCATCACTGCATCTGCTGTGAGTTTAGATTAGATTCAAGTTTATTGTCATTACACATGTACAAGTACAATGCAACGTTTAACCTGCATTTTTAGACTAATCCTGACTCCTAAGTAAGTATTTCATTTAAGTTGCATACATTTTGCACTGATGTTAAATGTGTAGCCATTTTGACAGCCAGCTATACAGTATTTGAGTATTGTGTGTATCGGATAGTTTACACAATCAAATGATTCTGACACTTTTTGCCATTGAAATGACTGGGAAAAAGTGTCCCAATAAACCTGAATTCACCCTTTGCTAACTACTTTTTCAAAAGGGTAGCTTGAATGTAACTTAACTATTTTACCTTACAAGTAGCTTGTAAAGCTAGTTTCAGAGTAGCTTGCCCAACAATGTAGGGACATAAGAGCTTTGTGTGTAAATTTCAATCCCCTAGCCTCAAGAGGTGCGTTAGCAACTGGCACTAGTGGTTGTGGTCTTTAGCATCCTTGTTAGCGCCCTCCTCCCACACCTGAGACTCTGGTTCGAAGGAACAGTTACATATATCCAAATAAATAACCTAATTCAAGTAATGTTCTTTATCTTGTGTTCTCACTCAGTAGCAACTGTTTATATGTATATGTAAGGCTATACAGCCACCTAGTGCTTACACCTTTGCATTGCAGATGATTAATGGTGTATAATTTAGAGGTAAATATTTAGTGTATTTACAATATTTTGTAAAATCCCCCTTAAAATACAAAAAAAGGTAAAGGTATAATAATATTGATATTCTTCAAAAATTATTCATTTCTGTAGAGCTGGACATTTAATAATGATCATAATAATTATCAAATGACTGAGTTCAGCTTTGAGAATGAAACCAACCTGTGTGTTCCTCAATTTCTTCATGTTTCCCTCTGAATGCTTCTTCAGTCTTCACGTCTTCACTCTCCTCTTTAATAAACGCCATTACTGTTTGTTCCTCAGTTTCTTCATGTTTCCCTCTGAATGCTTCTTCAGTCTTCACGTCTTCACTCTCCTCTTTAATAAACGCCATTACTGTTTGTTCCTCAGTTTCTTCATGTTTCCCTCTGAATGCTTCTTCAGCCTTCACGTCTTCGTTCTCCTCTTTCTTTATTTGTTCCTCAGTTTCTTCATGTTTGACTCTGAATGTTTCTTCAATCTTTATGTCTTCACTCTCCTCTTTAATAAATGCCATCTTTATAATAGTGTGAAGAAAAAAGCGCATCACAAACATAAGTTAATTTAATTTAGCAGAGATTCAGTTCTTTGGACTTTTTTATTAAAAAATTAAAACATTTAGTCATTTAACAGACACTTTTATCCAAAGCGACTTACAAATGAGAGCAATAGAAGCAACTAAAACAGTCAAGGGCAACAGTATGCAAGTGCTGTAACAAGTCTCAGTTAAATGGTTAGTTCACCCAAAAATGAAAATTCTGTCATTAATTACTTACCCTCATGTCGTTCGACACCCGTAAGACCTCCGTTCATCTTCGGAACAGAAGTGAAGATATTTTAGTGTAAATCTGATGGCTCTGAAAGGCCTCCATTGGCACAATGGCACTTTACACTCTCAAGACCCTTAAAAGGTACTAAAGACGTTGTTACAAAGTCCATCTCACTACAGTGGTTCTAAAATAACTTTATGAATCGGCGACAATAGTTTTTGTGCGCAAAAAAAACCCTAAATAACGATTTACATAGTGATGACGATTTCAAAACAAAGCATCATGAAGCTTCGAAGCGTTATGAATCAGCGAGTCGAATCAGCGGTTTGAATCGCCAAATTTCAGCAGTTTGGCGGTTTGACACACGATCCGAATCATCATTCGACTCACTGATTCATAACGCTTCGAAGCTTCATGAGGCCGTGTTTTGAAATCGTCATCACTATGCAAGTCGTTATTTAGGTTTTATTTGCGCACAAAAACTATTCTCGCCGATTCATAAAGTTATTTTAGAACCACTGTAGTGAGATGGACTTTGTAACAACGTCTTTAGTACCTTTTAAGGGTCTCTTTAGTGAACTGTGCATTGTGTCAATGGAGGCCTTTCAGAGCCATCAGATTTCAACTAAAATATCTTAATTTCTGTTCCGAAGATGAACGGAGGTCTTACGGGTGTCGAACGACATGAGGGTAAGTCATTAATGACAGAATTTTCATTTTTGGGTGAACTAACCCTTTAATCTAGCACAGACACACATAGACATAAGACAGAACTTTTTCTTTTTTTTAAATAAATAGACAAACAGAAAATGAACAGAATGATAAGTTCTATTCTTGATTGGTCAGGTGCTGCTGGAAAAGTTGTGTCGTTAGATATTTTTTGAAAATGGCTACAGACTCGACTGCTCGAATTGAGATAGGCAGGTCATTCCACCAGGTGGAAACGGTCCAGGAAAAGGTCTGTGAGAGTGATTTCATGTGTAAATAAACTTTAAAGGCTGTTTGAAAATGAGCAAACTTGGGTTTTGAGTTACTCCATTTAGTTTGATGAATATAAGATTTTCCTAATAACAAAAACAAATCAATAATATATATTGATTACTTTTTGAGAAGACATTCATTTGAATAAAGTAAAAAATGACAAATTTAAGACTAGGTTTCAGTTCATTTTAACACATAGACATTGAGACATCTCATATTTAATGTCTTTCTCAGGATATATTCTGTCAACAATTTTAAATGACACTTCTTTGGTTTTATTTGTTACACAATAACCCCAAAAATCTCCCCACTCAAATGAGGGAAACATATTAACCCAAACTAATTTAGATGGAGGAGAAGAGATATAAACAAAAAGAGATCTAATTGATTGGTCACTGTATTTATCATTAATTAAATCAAGTTTATCTATAACAAATGTTTGGATTATTAAAACAAAAATTGCTGTGTGTTGAATATTTTCCCTAACCATTTATTTAAACAACTTGGTGGTATCAATTTATTTCTTAGATGTAGTTTTGATATGAACTAAACACCTTTGTGATTATCTAATTTTTCCTGAGTCCTGACGCAGTGTTTGGTTTTTAAATGTATCTTCTCTCCTCACTTCTCTCCTTTTTTTATTTGGAATAATACATTAGGGGAGCGCGGGGCACAACCTAATGCAGGGTTAGTTGTAACACGCATGTTTTAACCCTTTCCACACATGCCAGAATGACGAAACTTTGTGTATTTACTAGTTGCCATATCAAGTAAATAGCCATATTATTTAGAGAAAAAAATAGCACCAAAATTAAAAAAAATCTCTGGAAGATATTACTGAACATGAATTTAACCATAGCAAAAGTACATTTCTTACTAAAGTTTAGTTTTCTTCTCTGTTTTTGTGTTTATTTAAAATAAGACAAATCCGATATTATTGTAATCTTATATCTGTTATTTGAGATGGTTCTTTAATGCTGATCTAACCAGCAGAAGACACGAGCCGTGGTTTAAATCCCAGTTGTGCAGGTGGGGTGTGTGTTAACACTGCGTTACAATGAGCCCCTATTAGAAATATGCCATTATATTCTATACTTTTATGAATTCTTTTGAGAAACCATGAGAAAAGGGGGAATAATGACTGAGAGTTCATGTTCAGAAATTATTAATTATTATTATGTTTTTAACTATGCTGTATAGCTGTATTTAGCGATGTGTTTGTAGTCAAACTCAAAAATACTTATATTTTTAATGCCATTAAAATGCCATTATTTTATTTTAAAAAGTTAATAATTGTATTTTGTTGACAAAATATTTTAGTTTGTCTTGTATATTTTTTTGATTATATCAGGTAACATTTTAGGCTGTTATTTGGTCATGTTAGATTGTGCCCCACCACATGTTTCAATGTACCCCACCTATGGGGCATGTTGTCCCATTTCACTTCCATTCTTCCGGGGTAAATCAAGAAAAAAGTATACACTGTATTAATGAAACAAAACCACATAATTGTACCAGACATTTGTGCAATTAATGTGGGAAACAATAAATACTCTGAACCCCAAGTGGATTTACACAAACTGAGAAAGTCAAAAAGCGTTGTGCCCCGCTCTCCCCATCACATTTGGTTTGATTCTAATATATTATTAGTTGGTCAGTTGTTGAATTCTGAGCCTTTGAGTATTACTGAACTACATTTAAGTGTCATATTTCTGTATTGAAATATGAATATTGTATTGTCATGAATTATATTTCTGCCAAAATCTATTTAATGGATCTAAATGACCCGATTAGACAAAAACACTCAGAACTAACACTACAAATTAATTAAATAAAACAGCTTATTAGACAGACCCTTAATATATTAGGCAGTTTAGTTATTTAATGATTTGTAGAAATCGAGATAGAAATATAGCGCTTCGAATCACTGAATCATTTGTTGTGAATCAATCGGTTCAATTGACTCGGAGAGTCTAAAGCTCCGTTCCTCTCATCACTCGCCAAAGACTGAACTCATGTTTGAACTGATTCACAATAAATGAGGCGCTCCTTCTGTTACTCATGCGTTTATGATGTTACTTTACTCACATAACGTTAATAAATGTTAGATAAACCAATGCAGAGTTACATTTAATAATTCATCATTCATTCTGTGTCGCTTTAAACACTTTAAACGATTAAAACACAAACCTTTCTTCAGCCGAATCACAACAGACGCAGGAGCGCGGCGCAGCCTTATGACGTCATACATAAAACCAAAATAAAAGTCCCGTTCACTGCTGCGTCTAAAAAGCACCAAAAGTTAAAAACTGTTGCGTGTGCAAAGGGGCAAAAGTGCATAGAAATTTTACAAGAAAAAATATATTAACAAAAATAAGAAGAGATTACACAATTCAGAGTTGAATAATGGTGAAATACATATAACAAAATGGTAATACCACAGTTCATATTGAGAGTAAAAAACAAATTCAAGCAATAAATGCATTCACAGTTCTTCTTATCACTTATTTCTCCATGTAGCAGACATCCCAACCTGAAAAAAAGTCATTTTAGGGAGGTATCTCTCCAACGCCCCCTATATTATATTATATAGTATAATATAATATATAATTAATATATCATTTCTATAGGCCTATGCAATTATTTGTAAAAAAAAATATGTAAAATTATGTAGATCACTTTTACTATTTACATAAGCTGCTTATACTATTTATGTAAACTGCTTTTATTTATGTTTCATTGCAACTTTAAACAGGTCTAAGGAGTTTGTTGTTTTCATGTTATTTCTGTCTTGCCTCTCATCAATCAGCAGGTGTCGCCATTCTACTTAATAATTTTAAAGGAGATATAATTGAATCAGTGACTTTAAATGAGGGTAGATGGATAATTTTGGTTCCCTTTCGTTCAGTCACTACGACGTACGTTAGTGACTAAAGAATGGGGGTTTCGCTTCGAAGCCAATCATCTTCGAGTATTCAACAGCGCCCAATGGCGTGCCAATGCCATGGGCATGCGGAATTTGCATGCGTAACTCCGCCCCACCTCGTGGGTATATAAGGAAGTACGCTGGCAACATCGCATTATGTTTCTACTTTGGAGCCAAGAGCATCTCTTCACTCCTACAAGCCTGAATTCTGAAGTCTTCTCTTCAGTCTTCGAGACCAGCGGTTCTCCAGGGTGTTGGTGTGACGGCGCGTTCCAGCGATCTCATGCTGCCTGCCTGCTGATCTGTGCAGTGATCTGCAACAGCTGTGTGTGTGTTTCCCTGGGCGCTTCGGCACTCTGCAGAGCTTTCCTCTCACAAAAAGAGCTTGCGCGTGGCACGTCTTTTTCAAGACGGTTCGCCCGTGCACTTCCGGGTGCGATCGATCTCCGTTGCTGTCTATGGGCACATTCACTGCTCGATGTGTTTGGGCTTCAGCACGTTCGGGCAGTGTTTGTGGATGCGTCATGTTCCCACTGCGGGAACGTGACCATCGCGATGTCGCTGTCGAGACTCAGTATCTCCGTGAGGAGAGAGAGTCCCCTCTGCCACACCCCAATCTACCGTCTCTGAGAGAGGTGGTACTTTGGCTGGTGGCCAGGGTGACCTGAGGGCGGTGCCGTGGTATTAAGAACCCCGACGATCATTCCTCGGGCCACGCCCCCTCTCGCACATTGCTTAAACCCGCGAGTGTTGGACTGAAACAGCGGCCCGTCTCTGACGCCTCGTTTGTTTCCTTCACGCTCCAGATAGCAGTGAGATGTCGATCGCCGCATCCCAAGGTGGGCTGGAGTCCTTTGGGGATGACGATTAGGTTGTGCTCCGCCTCCGGGTGTGTCAGCACTACCTGATCCGACCTAAAGTTGACAGCCATGTTATCTCGGGCAGCCGCGGGTCTCGCGCTGGTGTGGAACTCCGCCCAGTCGCGAGTGCTCGTGGTTGCGCGATTGGTTTTGGGGACGGCACCCGATAGCTGTTGGGCCCCGCCCCCAATGCCTTTCGCTCCTGAGGTGCATGAGGAGATCACGCGGTCCCGGAAGTCCCCGTGCTTCCCGCGACCGTTTGGTGGCCTCCTCCGCCTTCTCTGCCCTTGATGGGGCCGCGGCCTAGGGTACACTGGGGCCCCCTCACCCCCACTGTTGAACTCTCTGTTGCGCACTACGGTGTCCACAGAGGGCTTGACGTGGCGTGGTGTGGCTGTCCTAAGCACCCTCCCAAAGCCTGTGGGCTCGTCTACTTCGGTGGCGTGGTCCTGCAGAGCTACGGGCAGGCCGCCGCCCCTTTGCACATGCACAAGGGTGGAGCCGACCCAGGGCTCTTCAATGAGCTGCGTGCCGCAACCGATCCCGCCCCCGGGCGGTGAAGGTGGCCACACGCTCCCTGGGTCGGGCGATGTCCACAGCTGTGGTCCGGGAGAACACCTGGCCTTACCTGGTGATGTGGAGGACGTTGAGCGGGCCCGCCTCCTCAACTCACCCATATCCCAGACTGGCCTCTTCGGCGGCGCGGCTGAGACGTGCGCCCAACCGCCGGCTCAGTCGCCTCGGTCTGCTCGCCGCCGAGGGCACCCTCCCTCCTCCCGCCCGGCCCCAGCAGCAGCCTTCACCTGGGCTCACCCATATCCCAGGCTGTGGGATCCGTGGAGGTGGTTGAGGATGAGGCCCAGTCCGCTCCCCAGCCTGGTTAAACGCCAGGCTGGAGGTGGACAACTCAGAGATGGGTTCCAGTTCTTCCCAGGGGATGGTAGCAGGGCCTCTCCTTCCCCCGGTGGAGGGCCGGGGGAAAAATCCTTCCGCTGCTGGCCCCCGGGCTAGCAGCGCTTGGGAAGAACTCATGTCCCTGTCTCTGAGGACCCAGAGACCGGTGATGACAGTGCACGCCACCCACGGGTCCCGCCACTCGCATCCCTCTCTGTCGCCAGCCTCCTGGCAGAGCAGACCCCAGTGGAACGCGAGTCTTTCCCTGGTCTCCTCTGTCAGGACGCAGCCGTTAACCGCACCCCCACACCGGGACGCCCAACAGCCTCCCTTGTCCGGGTCGGTAACGCTGCATCGCTGCCCCACTCCGGGTACGTCTGTAGTCCGAATGACCCCGCTGGTGCAGTTCCTGGGAGCCTGGCTTCAGATTCCAGGGCTGTCCCGCTGGGTCGCGAAGACAATCAGGCGCGGCTACGCGATTCAGTTCGCGCAGGCTCCTCCCTGCTTCCGGGGAGTCCGCTTACTATGGTCGGGGCTAATGCCCCTGTCATGCGAGCGGAGGTTGCCACCCTACTGGCGAAGGGTGCGATCGAGCCTGTCCCTCCAGCCGAGATGAAGTCCGGGTTCTACAGCCCCTACTTCATTGTACCCAAAAAGACCGGTGGGTTAAGACCAATCCTGGACCTGCGCATCTTGAACCGTTACCTACACAGGCTTCCGTTCAAGATGTTGACAGCAAAACGCCTTTTCCAATGCGTTTGTCCGGTCGATTGGTTTGCAGCGATCGACCTGAAGGACGCCTACTTCCATGTCTCCTACCTCTACACAGACCTTCCCTACGGTTTGCTTCGAGGGGCGGGCATGTCAGTACGCGGTCCTCCCATTCGGGCTATCTCTGTCCCCTCGCGTCTTTACGAAGATTGTCAAGGCTGCCCCTGCGCCCCTCCGGCAGCACGGGGTTCGCATCCTGATTCCTCGACGACTGGCTCATAATGAGTCACTCTCGAGAGTAGGGTTGCGGACACAGAGATCTGGTTCTCCACCACTTAGCCTGTCTGGGCCTTCGGGTCAACTGGGAGAAGAGCAGACTCTGCCCCGTGCAGAGGATCTCTTTTCTCGGTATGGAGATCGACTCGGTCGCCATGTGCGCGCAGCTTACGAGCGAGCGCGCGCAGTCTCTGCTGACTTGCCTCCGTCAAATCGAGAGCAAGAGTGCGGTTCCACTGAAAGGTTTTCAGAGGCTCCTGGGGCATATGGCATCTGCAGCCGCGGTAACGCCGCTCGGATTGCTACATATGAGACCGCTGCAGCACTGGCTTTGCGATCGAGTCCCGAGATGGGCATGACGGTCTGGCACGCTCCGGGTCCAAACAACCCGGGCCTGCTTACAGACACTCACTCCGTGGTCGAACCTCAGTTTTCTACGGACCGGCGTGTCCTTAGAACGAGTTTCCAGTCATGTTGTTGTATCAACGGATGCCTCCTCCACGGGCTGGGGTGCCATGTGCAATGGACAAGCAGCCGCGGGCTCCTGGACAGGACCCCAGCGCCTTCTGCATGTCAATTGCCTCGAGTTGCTGGCAGTACGGTTCGCCCTGGACCGCTTCCGAGCGTTGCTGAGGGGTCAACACGTACTTGTCCGGACTGACAACACGGCCACTGTAGCGTACATCAACCACCAGGGCGGTCTACGCTCCCGCCGTATGTCTCAACTCGCCCGCCATCTCGTTTTATGGAGTCAGAAGCACCTGAGGTCCCTTCGTGCTATCCACATCCTGGGAGAACTGAACCGTGCAGCCGACGAGCTCTCACGGATTCAGCCACTTCCTGGAGAATGGAGACTCCATCCCCAGACGGTCCAGCTGAATTGGGAACAGTTCGGCGACGCACAGGTAGATCTGTTTGCCTCCCACGACTCTTCCCACTGCAGCCTGCACTATTCCCTGTCCGAGGGCACGCTCGGCACGGATGCACTGGCGCACAGCTGGCCCCAGGGCCACCTACGGTGGCCGCCACCATCACTTCCGCTAGGGCAGAGTCTACACGACACCTCTATGCGTTGAAGTGGAACCTCTTCGTCACCTGGTGCTCTTCCCGCCAAGAAGACCCCTGGAATTGCCCGATCGGGTCCGTGCTTGAGTTTCTCCAAGAGGGGCTGGAGCGAAGGGTGTCTCCCTCCACCCTGAAAGTGTATGTGGCTGCAATATCTGCCCATCACGACCTCTTGGGAGACAAAAAGGTAAGTCAGCACGATCTGATCATCAGGTTCCTGAGGGGGGCGAGGAGACTGAATCCTCCTCGCTCTCCTCTCATTCCCTCTTGGGACCTCTCAGTAGTTCTAAGTGCTCTGCAGAGGCCTCCCTTTGAGCCTTTGCGGTCGGTTGACATTAAGTTCCTGTCGATGAAGACGGCTCTGCTGACCGCATTGGCCTCTCTTAAGAGGGTCGGGGACCTGCAGGCTTTTTCAGTTGATGAAGCGTGCCTTGAGTTCGGGCCGGCTAACTCTCACGTGACCTTGAGACCCCGGCCTGGATATGTGCTCAAGGTTCCTACCACTCCCTTCAGAGATCAGGTAGTGAACCTGCAAGCGCTGCCTTTGGAGGAGGCAGACCCAGCCTTGGCATTGCTCTGTCCAGTACGCGCTCTCCGCGCTTACGTAGACATGACGCAGTGTTTCAGGACCTCAGACCAGCTCTTTGTTTGTTATGGTGGAGAGCGGAAGGGAAGAGCTCCCTCAAAGCAGAGGTTGTCTCACTGGATAGTGGACACCATTGTTTTGGCTTACCAGCAGCAAGGTCGACCATGTCCCCTTGGTGTGAGGGCACACTCCACCCGGAGTGTGGCCTCCTCTTGGGCTCTAGCGCATGGCGCCTCGCTAACAGACATCTGCAGAGCTGCAGGCTGGGCGACACCCAACACATTCGCCAGATTCTACAATCTCCGAGTGGAGCCAGTGTCCGACTATGTACTCGCCCCCCCGAGGGGCCGGTAATGGACCAGGCTCTGGTGTCTTCGCTTGCTCGCCACTCCACTCCACGGACTGGATACGTGCGATATTCTCCTCAGGTGAGCTCCCCGAGAGCCCTGAGCTCCTCCAGCACTGTCGACGCCGACATCAGTTCAGTCTGCCCTTTCGAGCCCAGACCCTCATGTCCGGCCAGGTGCCCCGTGTGCATGGTTCCCTCCGGCGACCCCCACATGAGTATTTCCACCGTAAGCCTCCTCAGTGAGCAGGTGTCTTTCCCTTGGCAAGCCCCTGCCACCCCTAGGGTTAAAAATCCACCTTCGGCTGGTACCCTAGAGTCTCCCATATGCAGCCCACAGCGGGTCATATGTGTACTCTCTAAGTCCTCCCCACGGGTAGGCATCTTTGGCATTCCCTCACTGGGATATGCTTCCCAGTGTACCTTGGTAATCCTGTGTTAAGTGGAAGTCCTACGGCCTTAAGTGGCGGGATCTCACACTTACGCAGGGCACTGGACGACAGCTGAGTGGCGCGGTTATATTGGAACCCCCATTTGTTAGTCACTAACGTACGTCGTAGTGACTGAACGAAAGGGAACGTCTCGGTTACGTATGTACCACGTCAGCTGTGCTGCTGGAACGCAGAGTTCAGATCTTGGCTCCGCAGCAGATACATAATGCGATGTTGCCAGCGTACTTCCTTATATACCCACGTGGTGGGGCGGAGTTACGCATGCAAATTCCGCATGCCCATGGCATTGGCACGCCATTGGGCGCTGTTAAATTCTCGAAGATGATTGGCTTCTAAGCGAAACCCCCATTCGTTAGTCACTAACGTACGTCTCCGTTCCCTCCTCAGGGAACGAGGGTTACATACGTAACCGAGACGTTTTCAAATTAGACAATTCCTTCTTTATAGTTTGCAATTGATATAACAATACAGCTCTAGCAAAAATAATGTTTTTACAACTTTGTATGAAACTTGAAGCCTTTAAAAACAAATATAAGGATGCACACTTGATTATTGGAGGCGATTATAATGATGCTCCAGATGATCTTATAGATAGAAAACCTATAAGATTAATCTCACATTCAAGATTCAAAAGTACTGCATATATTTGTGAACAACTGGCAATTATAGATGTTTGGCGTTTTTAAACCCTGACATTAACAAATTTACCTGGAGCAATGTTAGTCTAGAATTGATCTATGGCTTATTTCTCCCTCTTGTCTGCAATTTGTGTCAGAATCATCACACAGCTATGCCCCATTTTCTGATCAGAAATTAATTTCAATCCATTTAGCAGGAAAAAAACAACAAATTGGTAATATATGTGTGATTATTGGAAACGAAATAATAATTTATTAAAAGATGATGAGTTATTGAAAGGGTAATCCACAATCATAGTCAAGAGTTCAGGCAAGGTCAAAACACAGACAGGCAGTCCAAACTAACAAACACAACAAGGCAGGAACACTAGGGATGGCTGACGCGAAACTAACGTTTCGGCGTTTTGTGGAGAGCCCGAAGCGCAGATGTTTCGAAACACTGCTCCGAACTGTGATTCAAAACACCCATGTCATGTGACTATGGCTAAATGAACCTAATTCCCCACAGTTTAAAAAAGAAGCTAATCCATCTTCACCTCGTGGGTTTTTGTGAGAGGAGAGAGATTTTGTGATAGCAGTCATTTTCCCTCATTTGTATGTAAGTTACTTGTTAAAATATATTTGTGCATGCCAGCAAGTGTCCATGTGAGAGGATTTTTTCAAAGGCTGGAGAAATTATATGTAAAAAAAAAGAAGAAGTCGGCAAAGTCCTTCAATAGCAGAGCAAATAATATTTTTGAATAAAAATGTTATGTAACAAATGTGACACATTGTGGCTTCATTTATTTTTATTAATCATTTTTATCAATCATTAATCATTTTTCATGACCAAAAAACCTACAGTTATCCACGATGAGGAGGCTACAGGTTAAAAAAACAAGATCATGTAGTTGTCAGACAGATGTATTTTTTTTTTTTTACATGGATCATTGTAAAGGTTATTTCAGATCAACACATACAAGCGACCACTAGGTGTCGCCGTAGAGACGGGTGTCGGACTGATTCGAAGCTTCGTAAGGGGTGTTCATTTATTAATTTCATACTTGTTTTTTATATTATGTTATTGTAATTATTTGATGTATAATCTTTGTTCACGACTGTGATGGCTGAATGTTTGTAAATTGAATTCTGTAATAAAAAATTAATTAAAAAAAGATTAAGGATGGTTTGTTTAGTTTGAATGTGCTGCGAGTAGGAAGAACTTTTAATTATTTTATACTAAGTTGCCCCCTTTTCATGCATTTTTTTCTTTATTGTATCAATTACACAAACCAAAATATCTAACACAATAAAACAGAAACATTGTTCCAATAAAACAATTCATCATCATGAAGCAAACGGTCTGACATTACTGAAGTAAATCAAAATGCTTTATTTTGAGTTTTTGTCCACTATATGCTCACGATCCCCTTATAATGTATATTCAGCAGAGCTTACATCTCTCTCTGCTGACTCTCATACAACGTTGATGAACTGCACTAGAACCAGCTTTTGCTCTTGTTTGTCCCAATTTTGTCTGTAGTCTACCGGCCCAGTAAAGGGAAATCTTGAGTGACCATGAACCTGCTCTCAGCGTGATTACACACACACACACACACACACACTCACACACACACAGAGACGCACGCACACGCACACACACACACACACACACACACACACACACACACACACACACGCACACACACACATACACACACTCTCTCACACACGCAAACACTCTCTGACATATCATGGAAAGAGAATGAAACACTCACACAAGAGATGAAATCAAAGTCTTCAAAGTTTATTCAGGACACAAGCAACACTTTCAAAAAACATAATTTATTATGATTTATAATGTATTTTCTTCATGGGGATCAATAGTTTCTTATCACAATGTCAAAATTTTGCAGGTTTTACTTTTGCTTTTTCATATTTGGTCCCCACAACAAAAAGAATATCTGGAACACACTCAGACAAATATTATACATTATGTTCTACTCATGATGTCACAGGTTAAAAAAACATACCTGCATGTAATTACGTCTGTAATTAATTTCTGTAGTTACATTTGTTTTTACACAGTTGACACTTCCCTTACACCTAACCCTACCCTTAAAGTCCTCGTGAAATCAAAATTGACCATATTTACTTTGTTAGCGCAAATTGCTAGTTTTGTGGTGAACAATCCATCCGTGCAAGTCAATCCGCATCAAAAAATTATTTGGCTTCGTAATCTTTAATCAAAATCTGAAAATGCTCCTCCCCTCTACATTGGTAGGCCTTTTTTGATGACGTCTCTTTGACGGCTTGGGCTTCGACGCCGACATGCCATCATTAAACACGCCCATCCAACTGACCCGCGAGCTAATAAACAGAGATGGTGCGTTTTTTGAATGAATGTTTCTATATCCAATCAGGTCACAGGGAGGAAAAAACAAACCACGCCCTCTGTTCTGCTCATTTAGTATTCCGTTTCTCTCGGAAATACGTCAAATCACTGAAATAAAGTCGGTTGCAACTTCCGGTTCACTGGGACTTTAAACTTACCCATACCACCACACCTGTCCCTAACCCTACCCTTAAACTGACCCATACCACCACACCTGTCCCTAACCCTACCCTTAAACTGACCCATACCACCACACCTGTCCCTAACCCTACCCTTAAACTGACCCATACCACCACACCTGTCCCTAACCCTACCCTTAAACTGACCCATACCACCACACCTGTCCCTAACCCTACCCTTAAACTTACCCATACCACCACACCTGTCCCTAACCCTACCCTTAAACTGACCCATACCACCACACCTGTCCCTAACCCTACCCTTAAACTTACCCATACCACCACACCTGTCCCTAACCCTACCCTTAAACTGACCCATACCCCCACACCTGTCCCTAACCCTACCCTTAAACTGACCCATATCACCACACCTGTCCCTAACCCTACCCTTTAACTTACCCATACCACCACACCTGTCCCTAACCCTACCCTTAAACTTACCCATACCACCACACCTGTCCCTAACCCTACCCTTAAACTTACCCATACCACCACACCTGTCCCTAACCCTACCCTTAAACTTACCCATACCACCACACCTGTCCCTAACCCTACCCTTAAACTTACCCATACCACCACACCTGTCCCTAACCCTACCCTTAAACTGACCCATACCACCACACCTGTCCCTAACCCTACCCTTAAACTTACCCATACCACCACACCTGTCCCTAACCCTACCCTTAAACTTACCCATACCACCACACCTGTCCCTAACCCTACCCTTAAACTTACCCATACCACCACACCTGTCCCTTACCCTACCCTTAAACTTACCCATACCACCACACCTGTCCCTAACCCTACCCTTAAACTTACCAATACCACCACACCTGTCCCTAACCCTACCCTTAAACTTACCCATACCACCACACCTGTCCCTAACCCTACCCTTAAACTGACCCATACCACCACACCTGTCCCTAACCCTACCCTTAAACTTACCCATACCACCACACCTGTCCCTAACCCTACCCTTAAACTTACCCATACCACCACACCTGTCCCTAACCCTACCCTTAAACTTACCCATACCACCACACCTGTCCCTAACCCTACCCGTATCCCACCTCAATATCAGCAAAGGTGTTTTGCAATACAATTTGAACACAGTAAGTACATTGTACTTATTTTTTGATGTAAGTACATAGTAGTTAAAGGGGTGGTAAAACACATTCTTTTGAAGGCTTGATTGTGTTTGTGGGGTGCACTGTAACATGTGCTCATGCTTCGTTTTTAAAAAAAATTGCATTATTTTTCATATATTTGACCTTTATTCTACACTGCTCTGTCCCTCCTTGTAAAACGGTCTGATGCTTTCCGGGTTGTATGAAGCCAGTCCCTCAAAAATACGCAGTGGGCTCAGATTGGTTAGCTGGCCCAGTGTGTTGTGATTCGCTAACCGCAGTGCACGTTTATCGGAAACGTCACGCCCCTTAACTTTACCGGTAGATTGTGCTTTGGTCAGTATTAGAAACCATTGCGTCAATAAAACCATACCAATCTGAGCCCGAATCAGACCCAGACAATTTTAGTGAAGATAATCGAGCAGAACCTGTTCAGTCCTCAAGAGTAAAGACTGCGGATCTATAATGATCACTACTGAATGGCACTTTTGTATTTTTAGAACGATTATAGCCAAATATCTGTGGCAAGAACTATTAACCCAAAACGAACACTAAACACTGGCTTTACTAGTGGCCAAATCACACACAGAACCATGTTTAGCAAGCCTGTAGATAAATAATACATAAAGGCTCTAATCAAAGAATCATTTACACTAATGCCAAGTTCGCTGTTGAGATTTTAACGTTAGGTGTTTGTAACGTTAGGTGTTCGTCGGATAATGTTAAGTATGAATGAGCATTTAACAGACTGGTTTGCAGAACACCGTTGTCATCTGTTTACTTCCTTGCTAAGAACAATTAACCTATTACAGGAAAACTCATCGACGAAAAATAAATCAGACTTACAGGTTGTGGTCCATAAACAGCTTCTGTTTGTAAAGCCAGCTTTCAGGACAAGCCGAGGTGCAAATCCGGCATTGAACTCGCGAAGATTGTGGATGTTTTCCTCCGTGAAATGTGCAGCGCGCGTCGTGCATCCACGCACAGGCAGTGTTTGTCTCGCGCATCTGACGGTGTGCAAATCCGGCATTGAACTCGCGAAGATTGTGGATATTTTCCTCCGTGAAATGTGCAGCGGGAGGCGCGCCCGTCGCGCATGATTCACACTGAACCGCTCATGAATTGCAACGGACGAATATTGTCCATTATGTCACATTTTCCAGTCTTCTCCTCCGACCCTGTCTGTCTCGTGCTTTATGATGGGCAGCATATATCTGAGACCTGCTCTCCTCTGTCTCAAACACACATGCATATAACATGCTGTATGTTAAATGCCCATCCCCAGACCTGCAATCCGGATGAAAATAACAGTGTTTCGTCGGCATTGCAGCAACACCACTCCTGCCTGTAGCCTACCACTATACCACAACAACAGCGATACAAAATGGCCTCACCCCCCCTTATTTAATATTAACGGAGGAGGGGTTTATGTAAATATTGGGGCTGATGATGTCACCAACCCTGGGGGAATGTGTGTAGTCGCCTGCTGGCCGTTTGCTGTAGTCCTTAGAAATGGATTTCTTTAAAAGCAAATATCTCCCTTTGCTTTAAACTTTGAATGTTGTAACTTTGCAGATGTTGTTTATGCTCAAGCAGCAACATTACACGCTAGCTAAAGTTAGAATAGTGAAATCGTGGTTTACCACCCCTTTAAGGCCACCTAATATAAAGTGGGGCCATTCAATTTGCAATGCAATATGTCAAGTCAAGTCACCTTTATTTATATAGCGCTTTTTTTTCTAATATGTAAAATGGCTATGCATTTCAGTATTTAAATTTACATTTTGCATACCATGTGTGCAACATTTGGAGCAAAATGATAATTCAGATGGAATAATATAATTTACATTTACTATTTCCTACACTAGTTTTAACATATAATTGAAATACTTATTTTAATGCTTTATAAAATACTAAATTAAAATGAAAATGTATTCCAGAAATGTTTAGATGTGTTTAACACATTCAAACAAAAATTGTAGCAAAATGATCATTTAAATGTTATTTTTATTTATTGCATTTCCACTCACAGTTAAGATACTTGCGATTGCATTTTCATTATATGTCCCGCAATGAATGTAGCAAAATTCAACGTGGAATTGAAAATGCAATCCAAGCCGATCAAGTCTCCGCCTTGAAAACATGGCGGCAGCAGAGCTATTGAAGCGATGGGTTCACTGGCAGATGAAGTGGAGTGGAGCAAGAACACAGAATTGATCACGTGCGATAGATATTTATGATTAGAACGTCTCGCCAAGGCCGTAACCATGTCTTGAACACTGGGGGGACCACATATTTGTATTCTTTATAAAGCATAAAGAAACAGAACAGTGAACGAAATTCTAGGTCTTATTCTAGTTGGGAAATAATCCTTTTGGGACTATTTGCAAACAATATTTGCACCAAATATATTATTAGTCCTGAGATTCTTCGCATGAGTGAATAAATACATAGATCTACTGTTAACATTTGAGTTCCCTAGTGGTCTGGTGGTAGAGGTTTTGTAAACCGTGTCAAAGGTTTCGGGCTCTAATCCGCTCTCATAAAGATGTTCATCAATGATTGTATATTAAGAGCAGGGACACGCTTGTGTGAATTTTGTTTTGTGATTTCACCGAAAGAATAGTCTCTCTCCGCAATGACATTAAGTGATAGAATGACCGCTCGTCTGTGTGTGAAGACAGTGTGTAAACCCCGCCACATATTAATGTTTTTCTTTTTCTTTTTTTATGTTAACAAAAAGAGGCAGGGTTGTGTTTTATATTTCGTTTGTTATAACTATACATACAGTGAAGATAATCAGTATGCATTGCTTGAACCACATTTGTGTGGCTATTAATGTTTCATATTTTTTTAATGAAAATGAAAAGAGTCAGAGTGGTGTTTTATGACATATTTCTTTTTATTGTAGCCTAAAATATTCATACAGGAGTGAGACCGAGCTGAGTGGCGCTATCAAGAACGCTGCTTTTCCATCAGCAGAGCACCAGACTTGTGTCCTCCCGTCCTCTGGAGTTCGTTCTCCTGAGTCAAACTTAGGCGCGAGAGAGACGGAAGTACAGCTGAAAGCGGCCATCATCCAGACACAGCTCCTGGAGCGCCTTGATTTAGACGCGCGTCCAATTCGGTGTGGACGTGTGAGTGGATTCAAAATGTTAAATCGTCCAACTAGACGCAAATTTGACAATCTATTCGCATTCGTTGTGAACGCAGCACAAGACACAGGACACACATAGGCCTCTCCTCCTCGCCAACCACATTAACAGTGAAGCTGAGAGCAAGATACGCCTCATCATATTTTCTGCATTTAGCTTTTGAAAGACCAGTACCTGCCTGGGATGTCTGTGTGACCTCATCTACTGCTTTTCTCTTGCCTTTTATAAACCGATACATTTTCCATGAGAAGTCAGTTAACTTGGCCTTTGTTTTCTTTTTATGTCCCGTGCCCCCACTATGTCATATTCTCGCGCATGCGTCGTGGAGGCACACACGGAAGACAAGAACAAGTTGGATAAAGGTGTTATTTTGATTTTTTTTTGTGCACAAAAACTATTGTCGTCGCATCGTAAAATTATTGTAGAGTCACTGTGGTGAGATGGACTTTGTAATGACATTTTAAGTGCCTTTTATGGGTCTTGGGAGAGTAAATGTACTGAATGCCAATGGAGGCCAATCTGAAGCCTTTCTCAGCCATCAGATTTCAACTAAAATATCTTCATTTGTGTTCCGAATATGAACGGAGGTCTTACGGGTGTCGAACGACATGAGGGTGAGGAATTAATGACAGAATTTTCATTTTTGGGTGAACTAACCCTTTAAGTAACACACAGAGTGGTTGTACAGGTGCTACACATTTTGTTATGTTCTTTTCATCAGTAGTCTGTGTATTCAAGCCCTCATGTGTGCCATGTGTCTTTGGCCCTGTCCACACAAACACGGAAAGCCATACAGTGACCAAAAGAGATGTCTGGCCTAGGAAAATTGGCATCTTCACCTTTAGTTCAAATATTTGAACTAAAGGTGAAGATGCCAATTAAAAAAAATAAAATAATTATTTAAAAAAAAAATTAGAAATATGTGTGTGTATATATATATATGTGTGTGTGTGTGGGTGTGTGTGTGTGTGTGTGTGTGTGTGTGGTGTGTGTGTGTGTGTGTGTGTGTGTGTGTGTGTGTGTGTGTGTGTGTGTGTGTGTGTGTGTGTGTGTGTGTGTGTGTTAAATGCAATGAAACATGAAATTGTGCAGACATTACTTTTGGCCAGGCTGTCATTCAAAGAAATTACGAACCCAAAAACAAGAGGACCAATGAAATGTGTGCTTTGTTCCCTGAAACTTGTAGCTGTTGTTCGCTTTTTTTGCCAAAAGATTTGGTCAGATAAATACCTTCGCTTAGTTCAGTGTTTTATTCTTCCCAAATATATTCTAAACATCTTCTTTTGTGTTCAACAGAAGAAAGAAACTCATACAGGTTTGGAACAACTTGAGAGTGAGGAAATGATGACAGAATTGACATTTTTGGGTGGACTATTATGGAGGACCAAACCTGCTGAGAATAAAAATAAATTAATTAATTAATGAATGAATAAGTAAATAAATAAATATTCAAATATGTAAATGAATAAATAGATACATAAATGTGATAATAGGAAAATAAATAACAGAATAAACCACTTAATAAAATATGATTCATTTTTAATCAAAATAAATTTTGTATTATCGTTCCCTTAATTTATTATTTTCTGCTTTTATAAATTTAAAAAATATATTTAACCTTTTAAATAATTTGTTAATAAATTGTACTATTTATTATTTTACATTTATTCTTATATTTATTTATTTATGCATTCATTTCTTTTTATATTTATTCCTACATGTATTTATTTTTCTATTTAGTTCCGGCAGCTTCCTCCTCATTTCCATGTTGCACACGGAAAAGTACAAACAAATGGATCAATAAATAAATCTAAAAATAAATACATGAGTCAGATTTATATTAATAATAAATAAATATAAAAATAAATGAATGCATAAATATATAAATATAAAAATGTACTAACAAATAAATAAGTTTAAAAATAAATGTATAAAAGCAGAAAATAATAAATTAAGGGAAAGATAATACACAATTTAATATTGTTTTTCTTACAATTGTTGTTTATTCTGTTATTTATTTTCCTATTGTCACATTTATTTATCCATTTACGTATTTGTATATTTATTTTATTATTCATTTATTTATTTACTTATTCATTAATTAATGTATTTTTAATTTCTGCAGGTTTGGTCCTCCATAAACTAACCCTGCTCTGAGCGGCGTTATACATGTGGCACCTGAAGGCAAAACCAAAAACTTTTTATAAAAAAACATAATTTAGTAATAATAGAGTAAGTAAATCGGATTAAAATATATTATTGTGAATAAGGACCCAAGAATAACAATAAACATAATAATAACATTAAACACAATGAAAATAATCATTGTGTTGTAAAAGTTAAATAGACGAATATAAGGATTGTAGCTCTTTCACAACGACACACACACACACACACACAGACACAGGCGAGTTCATTAACACAGGCGTTTATTCCTTTGGCCAATCCGGTTCACGTCCTGAGAACTTCATGCACATGAAAACAAAATACAACAAACACAAAATGGCGCTTGTGGTGGTCGAGGCCAAGAACAGGAAGGACAGGAAGTGATTTCAAACAAAGGCCATACAAAATTAAAACTTGAGATGTAGGTTAACTGAAACCAATCTGAGCCGTGCATTCATTTGAGTGATGATGGATATTATGGGATGGCTTGATGCAGATGCAGAGAACTTGATCTTGACCCTTAAGAAACTTTAACTAATGCTGTCATGTAAAAAATCTGCTACAAAGGTAAAATAGACAAATTAATTGTTACAACATTGATATAAAAATTTAAAGTCTGTACAAATACTAGAAATCGTGAATATAAATAATTGGGTTTTTGTGTGTTTTTTTTAACAGTGCACATTTATTTTATCTATCGTTGTAACGGTTGATGATTTTTTCATATGGTTCACATCATTGTTAGCTTCATCTTTAGTAGATGAAGATGAAATAAAGTCACAGGCAATGTTGTGGCCACTCCACCAGTGACACGTCACACAGACACACAGACCCTGATCCGCTCTGGAGCGCCATCTTCAGGCCTCCAGGAAAATCCCTGCATGTTCCCGACTGCTGGACTTACACTGCTCTATATATAAGGACATGAGATTAGCCTTTGAGCTACTGCTACATTACATACTGGATTCAGAAAAATACACTTCTTAGTTCTTAATCTACCATTTTAGAGACAAAAACTGTAAATTAAATGTAAACTACATCTCATGAATTACATGCCAGCGCCATTATTATACCACATGATATCATGACTTCAAAACAAATACTGTTGAAAAGAAAATACCACAATGTCTCTTTATTCTCTTATTTATTTATGCAGGATGAAGATACAGATCCAGGATCAGCAACAAGATACACTTCAAAAGATATTATTCAACATTTATAGATTTACTGCTTTAACAAATCAGTCATGTGATATTCATGAGTCCTGTCTGTCTCAGTGATAAAACTCTTTATATAATGTGACATGTAGAGAAGCTCAGAACTTATGAATATAGTGTCTCATACTGACTTTATACAGTAATCTATAGCAAACATCAAACACACATTATTCCTCATTAATGCAGGTTCATCTGTTAATGATTCTTCATGATTATCATCTTAAATCATTCGCTGAAGGTTCAGAGTTACTGGAATCACATTCTGCAAAGCTCATCTTCTCTTAAGGGGAACAGCAGGAAACCACTGAAAGTGCTGTGGTTATTCGGGCTATAATCATATATCCTGCTGCCAGACCAAAGTCTCACATAGACAACATCTCCAACCTCCAGGATCAACACAACTCCATTCGAGGAGTTTAACACACCCTGAGGCTGAACATCATGTGCTGTAACCACACGCTCTCCATTCTTATCAATAGATGCCGCTGCTGTAGTTCCTCCATAACCATGAACAGAGACTCTGAACATGTAGGCTCCTCTCAGTGGGGCTGTGAAAACACCTGAATCAAACAACAAGAGACACAGAATCAGCTTCACACAGTTTCATGACCAAACACACTGTGTTATAGTTTTAAAAGATGGAAGATCATTTCATTAATTCTCTAACACACATTACACAACATCAGATCTGAAGATTTACAAAAGCAATCTGTGATCAATCCTACATACAGGTTTATTTACTGTGTTTTCTTTTATATGATGTAATTTTATAATCATTAGTCGTTTATGTAGATTTATATCAATAGTGGTGCTTACGAAGCCCGGGGGGTGAAAAAGTCAAAAATCCCGACTTAACATTGCAGCGAACTTATCAAGCCACGCCCTAGCAACCATTTAGAGCTCCCTAGCAACTGATCCCATAGACTTCTATTGAAAGAGATCAAAGGGATATCTTTGGTAGAAGTGTCATAGAAACACGAGGGTGGGTTTGTGTAACTCAGGGCATCAACAGCCAATCACAAATCACCTTCAACCCTTCCTAGCCATGCCCTAGCAACCATTATCAAGCACCCTAGCAACCCAAATCCACAGAGGGATATCTTCACATCTGAATGTCATGAGGCATGGGGGTTGGTTTATATCATTCATACTGACAAGCAGCCTTTGGAGGATCATCATTGGCAGCTGCCAATCCATAGCAACCAAACAGAGTACCCTAGCAACCGTTTAGCAATACCTATATCTCTGCATCAGAACATCATAGAGACATGAGGGTTGGGTCTTTTGACTCGTTACATATGCTAACAGTGAATAGCTACATGCTAATAGCAATTAGCTTGGAGTTATAACATGAAAAAAACAAGTAAAAATGTGCTAGCAAAATGCTAATTGTGTTAACATCATGCTCGCAGCATGCCAATCGTGTTAGCATCGTGCTAGCAAAATGTTAATTGTGTTAACATCATGCTAGCAAAACATGCTAATTATGTTAGAAACAGGCTAATCATGTTAGTTAATAATGCTAACAACATGCTAATCGTGTTAGCATTATGATAATAACATTCTAATCGTGTTAACATCATGCTAGCAAAATGCTAACTGTGTTTTTTTGCCACTGCAAGCACCACTCAGATTTTCTTTAGGAAATTTACATTCTAGTTTACTCATTTAATAATTTTATTTCATTTATATAATTTATTATTTAATTATTATTAATTTGTCTTTATATTTTATATTCCTTAATAATTTTGTATTGTTGTTTAGTCTTATGACTGTGGTCTGAAGGGATGTTTGCTTCATGAGTAGGAGATCAGAGAAAGTCTCCATTTCAAGGTTTGTATCGTCACAGGATGATGTTGTGAAGCAGTGATTTTCCATTTCCCCCCCTTGGTATAACAACACTTGTTGAAATTGTACTGGCCAGACGAAATCTGAGCATTGAGACTTACACAACTAAGATTATTCAATAAAACTTTGCTCTTTTTATCATCATCACTTCGTCTCCTGCTCCTGCTCTTCTCTGAGTCAAACTCTCAGGCTGATAGAAAACTGTTAACAGAGTCTTGAGGAACCAGACCAGACTTTCTGTTCACAGGTTTGCTCCACACACACCAGACAAACGGATATCTTTAGACAAGATCCGGGGCTGGATTTGATATTTCTGACGTGAAGATTCCTCTGATCTAACACTATAATATTTATGACTCATTTCATTGATAATTACCTGTGATTGGGTTGTAGGCGTTCCCTATGTTTGTGAAGACGTTCTTGTAGGTTAATGTGATCTCAGTGGTAAAAGGACCAACATATCCATCGCCAGATTCCATCAGTGAAGCGGAAAAAGCAATCTCTCTGTCTGTTGTTGAAAACATAAGCAATATTGTGATATATTACTGTATTACACTGAGAATGTATTCACTAAATTTAACATCACTCAAGCTCAATCACACCGCTGTTCTCTTTCCTCAACTCCTCCACTTGACTCAGAGTAAGATCTGAAGTTTCTGTGAAGGAATAAAGATTCTGTTAAATCACATTCACACTGATTATTGTAATAGATAACACAATTTACACAGTAAACTCTCAACTTTACACTGACATTTACACTATGTAATGTATTGCACTGGTGTTTTACTCTGAGGATCATTGATAAAAGAGTGAATGTTTTGGTGAGGTACCATCAGTTTTCTTCTTCAGCTCTTCCAGGCTAATCGTCTGTTGTTCTGCAGCCTGTTCAGCATCTCTCAGTCGCGTCTCTAAAGCTCTGTTGATTTCTTTCTGCTCTGTGACCGTGGTGGTCAGTTCTCTGATGTTTGCTTTCTGCTCTGTGACCGTGGCGGTCAGTTCTCTCAGGGCTGCATGGATGTCAGGGAAGCACAGATGGCAATATTGTTGGCTGTCAGTTGAAGCTTCAGCTCTCAAAGTGTCTGTTTGCGGTGGATTCTGTCTTCTGTCCTCAGAGCTGAGCTGTTGACTGATCTCGTTCTCATTGAGTCCTCCATTGACAAACACAAAGGTTTCCAACAGCAGCAGTAAACACACTAAACCCTTCATTCTTCACTGATGTCTGTTTCCAGCTCTTGCTCTGTCATCCCCACAGCCTCTCATGTGCCTTTATACCCCTGTTGTTTACCGCTCAAGTTAGGTTCTAATCTTTTTTTTATATTGACACAAGTTGTAACTTTCCCAAAGTTTCCAAGATCCTTCTCAAGGCCTCACAGGTGTTCGCTGTCCGCCTTTTCATGTCCGTGAACTCCAGCAAACTCCAGCAAGATGGCTGATTTTCTTTTAAGGTTCTAGGAATAAAACCACAGTAGAATCACAGGTTCTGCCAGAGAGTGCAACCAGTTTAACATTTATACATTTGGCTGATGCTTTAATCCAAAGCAATATATATGACAATTCAGTTCATTTGTGCATCACCTTTTGAACATTGTTGCACAGCTTTACAGAACACAGAGAAGAAAATATAAAGAAAAGACAATAGTCTTTTTTTTAAATATATTATATTTAAAGCTTTTCACATTTTTACAGAACCCCCCACCCCATGCCAGCAAATAAGTAACAAGTAAATAAAGTAAATAAATAATATAAAACATAATAAAAATAAATAAATAAAATAAAAAAAATTTAAATGCCCATATATACATATGTATAAGTGCATACACACAGAAACATATACAGATACACATTGTAAAACATCTACTTACACATACATTAAAATAAAATACTTAAAATAACATGCCAATACCAATGGTTATTTGGTAAACAATTACCCAATTATGGAAAAAAAGTTATTGCACCCTGCAGAGCGCTATAATCTACAGTACCACACCTAATATAAATCCAAAATGTTAAATTCAATGGTCCTCTTCCAGAAATTCTATAAAGGGCTTCCAAATCTGTAAAAATTTATTCGCTTTACCGGCCGTTTCATATCTGATCTTTTCCATATGTAGCACACTGCTAAACTCTGCCAGCCACAACTCAAATTTAGGGACAAACTCTTTGTTCCACGTCAACAAAATTGCCTTCTTCGCTATTGTCATCCCATATTGTATCATCCGGATTTGATTAAGGCTATAGGTCTCTAATAAAGGGGACCAGCCTAATACTGCAACAAGGGGATCATGAGGAAAATCATTCTTAAGTACTTTAGAATAAAAACAAAAGACCTCAGACGAAAATTTGTATATTTTTGGGCAGAACCAGAATAAACGAGCCAATGTGCCCTCATTGGACTTGCATTTAATACACAAAGGTGAGACAGAGGGATATATATATATATATATATATATATATATATATATATATATATATAGAGTGTAATTTTGTACGAGAGTAGTGTAATCTATGCACAGCTTTGTATTGTATCAGTTGTAAGTTGGAGCTGATAGAGCAATCCCTAATACCCCGGAGGGCCTCGGCCCAGGAGTCTTCTGAAATATCTATACCAAAGTCTTTTTCCCAGGACATCTTTAAATGGTGTGTAGGACAACTCTGAAGTCATTTAAGCATTCAACAAATTTAGAAATAAGACCCTTCATGTCAAGTTCAAAGTTCATACAATACTAAAGATTTTCAGGGGGTTTATAGGTTTCAAAATTAGGTATATTACTTTTAACATAGCTTCGCACTTGTAAATACCTAAAAAAAATGAGAGAGGGGTAGTCCAAACTTTTGTCTAAGCTGGACGAAAGACGCAAATACATTGTTAATGTATAAATCACCTATGGATACAATTCCTTTTTCTTTCCATAATACAAAAGTTGTATCTGTCTGCGAGGGGGGGAATGCGTGGTTATAGGCTATAGGAGTAAGAGAACATGTTTGAGGTAGTTTGAAGACCTTTCTAAGCTGATACCAAATCTTAAGAGAATCTACAACAATGGGGTTACATTTCTTAAATGTTCTAATAGGTTTGTTTTCTGCAAAGAGTAAAGCGGGAAGGGAGGAATCCTGAATATCCCGCTCAATAATGAGCCATGCAGGAATGGTGGTATTCGATACCCCAGGGTATGCACTACGCCAATACATTAAGGCCCTTATGTTGGCTGCCCAATAGTAGTGCTGAAAACAGGGAAGTCCTAGACCTCCAACATCTTTAGATTTACAGATATGTGCTTTAGATATACGATGGGCTTTATACCCCCAAATAAACGGCATGATCACAGAATCAAGTGTCTTAAAGAATAATTGGGTTAGGAAGATTGGGACATTTTGAAACAAATAGAGAAACCTGGGTAAGGCAACCATTTTAATTGCGTTAACACGACCAATCATTGTTAAAGGGAGTACTCGCCAGGTCTCTACATCACTCTTCAGCTTATCTATCATAACTTTGTAATTTGTTTCATATAAACTTTTGAAATGTCTAGGGACAGTGATACCAAGGTATTTTAATTCACTTACAGTTCTGAAGGGGAGATTATTAACAAAAACTGGATCCATATTATCGTACAATGGCATAAATTCACTTTTCTGCCAGTTAACAGTGTATCCAGAAATGGTACCAAACTCCCTGATTAAGTCGAATAAGAAAGGCAGAGATCTCTCCGGCTCTGAGAGAAAAAGAAGAACATCATCCGCATGAAGACGGTGAAGAAGGAAAGAGGGTGATCGGTTATTGTTTGTGAGAACAGAGGCAGAATGGCAAAGGTACAACATCTCAACCCACGAAGAAAAATGTTGTCCCAGTCCAAATTCCTCAATGGTGCTTAATATGTATGGCCATTCCACACTGTCAAATGCTTTATAAGCATCCAGGGCTAGAATGGCTATTATATCATGTTTTCCTTTACTCCTATACACAATGTTCATGAGCCTACGTACATTATGAAAAGAAAATCTCCCGGGGATAAAGCCTGTTTGGTCTTCATGTATTATTGAACTGATACATTTACTTAACCTATTTGCTAGGATTTTAGTAAATATTTTAAGATCATTACCAAGAAGGGAGATGGGTCTGTAAGAGGAAGGATCTGTATTATCTTTATCTTTCTTTAAGATCAATGCAATATTTGCTGAATAAAGTGTTTCTGGTAATTTTTTGTTTTCAATAGAATTTTTAAACATTCTTTATATCAAGGGGCCAATTTGATTAGAAAAAGCTTTATAAAATTCTATGCAGAAACCGTCTGTGCCAGCTGCTTTACCATTGGGAAAACTTCTAATAGCTGTAGAGACTTCTTCCAATGTAATGTCTGAATTTAAGTTTTCCCTTGCATCCTCACTGATTTTAGGAAGTCCAAGGGAGCGAAGGAATTTTGTAATATCCAATGAGTCTACTTTACTTTGAGAGGAGTACAATTCCTGATAAAATTCCTGGAATACGTTGTTTATTTCTGTTTGTTTACTGGTCAAGGCCCCGGATTTTAACTTAATGGTTTTTATGGCTCTACTAGCTTGTATGCCCCTAAGTTGACGAGCCAGCAAGCGATTGGGTTTGTCACCTAATTCAAATTGTTTCTGTTTTATTTTTAATAAAAGGGAGCTAACTTGTTCAGATAACAGTGTATTATATTCATATTTGAGCTTCATAATACTTGACAGAGTTAAATTGGACGATGTAAGTTTGAAATGATCCTCTAGCACTGGCAGCTCTATTTCTATTTCTGAAAGTCTTTTGCCCCTCTGCTTTTTTAGTTCTGCTTGAACAGCTATAATCTGGCCTCTAATGACAGCTTTAAGAGCTTCCCATAAAGTTGAATCAGACACGTCCCCCTTATCATTCAGAGTAAGAAATTCGGCGATATGGGTGGCAAAAGATTCTTTAAAACCGTCCTCATTTAACAGAGTGGGATTAAAACGCCAAGAATAGGGGGAGGATTCCATCCCAAAGTCTACTGTTATAGAGACAGGGGAGTGATCAGATATTAGAATATTATGGTATTTAGAAGTTACGATTTTGGAGGTTAATTTAAAATCAGTTAAAAAGTAGTCAATCCTTGTATACGAGTTATGGACATTAGAAAAAAAAGAATAGTCTTTGTCAGTAGGGTGTTGAAGTCTCCAAATATCAAGTATATTCAGTGAATGAATTAGATTATTAAGAACAGTAGCAGAATTAGAAGGTTTAGGAGGGTTGGGGGAGTGCCTATCCATAAAAGGGTCCAAGATGCAATTTAAGTCCCCTCCAATAATAAGATGAGTGGAGTCAACATCAGGTATCATATTAAAAACAGATCTGAAAAAATGTGGATCATCGAAATTAGGAGCGTATAAATTCACAAATGTAACATGTTTTTCTGAAAAAGTGCCAGTCACAATAAGATAACGACCATTGGTATCCTGTTTAGTGGTCAAATGTTGAAAGGGAATATTCTTGCGAATTAATATAGACACTCCACGGGCCTTTGAAGAGAAAGTAGAGTTGTACATTTGGCCTATCCATCTACATCTAAGTCTGTGAGCACAGGAATGCTTAATATGACTCTCTTGTAGAAACAGTATATCTGCGTGTAAATAATTCAAATGCGCGAAGACTTTAGATCGTTTAACAACATCATTTAAACCACGCACATTCCAGCTCAGAATATTCAAATGTTTCTTAAGGGAGCTCATCAAAGTGCAGTGTGAGGTAAACCATAGGGTAAAATAAGTGACAATTAATTACAAGTACAGGCATTGTTAGATGCACAAAACAGAGAAAAGAACAAATAAACATTCCCAATACAAAGATAAGCTGGCATACTTTTAACCCAATAAACTCGCTTTTTGAACCCCAGCGAAAATCAATATACCCCATTTAAACGTGAGACAGCTGAACGGAACACAAAGAGTGGAAAAAGATAAATCGAAAAAGAAAAGAGAAAAATTAGACCTGAGACCTAACTGTTCTTCAAAGCAACATACAACTCCGTCTCCACTCAAAATAGTCAATAGAAAAACTTTGCATATGAATGAACATTCTGTGTATGCATAAACAAACAAACACAAAAGCATACACATACGAGCAACCTTCAGACATTACTGACCTGCTCAATTTCAAGTCCTTAGTGATAAAATATAAGGGTGGCCCGACTGATCCGTCAAGAGTCATATGTCTAAACATATAAAGAGTCACGCTCAGCAAGACCATGAGTTGAGCAGGCCACTAGCAGCTTGGAATGGTGTCTTACCATGATGTACCGCGGTTACTTCGCCTTCAGTCACTACAAGAGACTGTCAATGTATGATTCGGCCTCTTGCGGGGACGAAAATATTTTCTTCATCTTCTCGTGAGTGAAGATGAGACGGGCAGGATACAGCAGACCGTATTTTATTCCTTTAGCTCTAAGCTTTTCCCATTCTCCGTCAAACTGCTTGCGTTTGGAAGACACCTCTGCTGGAAAATACTGATACGGCCTCAGTCGAAAGAGAGCGGGCTTTGGTTTCGGGCAAGCCGCAGTACTTCGGTCTTAACAGCGTCATGATGAATCCTGGCAATCATAACTCGCGGCCTGTTGTTGACGACGGGGCCAATGCGGTGAGCTCGGTCAACCTTTACACCACGCGGAAAATTAGCTTTGCCCAGTAGCTTAGGCCAGATACAAACTGTGTGGGGTTGCCCCTCTCGACGTTTCTCAGGGAGACCTGCAATCTTGATATTTTGTCTGCGGGATCTGGCCTCTAAATCCGTTACCTTTGACTTCATAGACGTATTCTCCTGTGATAAATTGGAACAAAGCTGCTCCAAATGAGAGATTCGACGCTCATAATCAGTGCTAGCTCCCTCCAGGTCAACGATGCGAGTTGTGTTGGCCGCTAGTGTTGACTTCACTCCTGACAGGGAAACCTCCAAGTCGTTAAATCTGGCGTTCATGGAACAGTCCATCTTTCTAATGGCCGACAGAATATCTCTAGGTGAAGGCACTTCTTCACTCTCCAAAGGTTGAAAAACATCGGTGGCTGTGGTCTCATTAACAGAATTGACTTGAACGCAAGTGTTTGCATCGGCCAACGTCGGACTTGTTGGATTGCCTTCCACCGTATCGGCAGCCAGAGACGGAGCCTTTTTGTCTTTTTAGATTTATTCATCATTGCCGTGTTAGTTATGCTAAATTATCAAATTTAACAGGAGTAATGAAGTTTTAGATTATTTATTTCCTCAAGTGTGACGAAGCTGAGCGAAACGCGTCCTACTCCATGTGCTGCTCTCTAGCGCCCCCCCTAGACAATAGGTGGTGGAAGTGAACTGTTGCAGTGAGTCTATTATTGCGTATGGTAAGCATTTATCTTGATAAAGATTGGAAGTATTGTGTTTTATAGAGTGCTTCTGTAAAAGTTCTGTTTTGGTTCATATGTAGAGTAGTCTGTCTAAAGGCTGTAATGCTACTGTTTGATTGTGCACGTATATTTCCTATTCTCGTTTTACCCTTTGTTTGCCATTGCTGTGTATTTAGATTCTAGTCAAATTTGTGCAAAATCATTAAGTGGTTTACGGTTTATTTGTTTTTTTTTTATCAATACTTTATTGTGCTTTTCTTACAAATGGAGTTACCAGTATTGACAGTGACTGTGTGTAACCTCATACTATAAGAAAGGCTTTAACTCTGTCACTCACTCACACACACACACACACACACACACACACACCAGTGCGTGACCTCAACACGACATGAACAGCTGTATTTTTATGAGCTAACGTTAACAAAGATGAACAATTGTATTGCTCATGGCTAGTTCATGTTAGTTAATACATTAACTAATGTTAACTAATGAAACCAAAATAAGTTATTTTAAAAATATTTCACAATATATAAATACACACAGTTTTTGCTGTATTTTGGATCAAATAAATGCAGCCTTGGTGAGCAGAAGTACACCAAGTACATTACAAAATAGTACAGTTTCCAAACTTTTGACTGGTAGTGTATATGGAATAAAACAAAACTAGAGGCGTTTGCAGACTTTCTGTCTTAGTATTAAGTCCGATAGAAAATCAGCAAATTCTGTGATAAAGTCTGTATGGTGTCCTGGTGGCCTGTATACAGTAGCCAGCACAATGTCAAATGGGATTCATCATCTACATTAGAAGCACCAACGCTTAAAAATAATTATATTTGAAACTAGACCTCTGAGTAATATCAAATTTATGATTATAAATTACAGCAACACCTCCGCCTTTGCCTTTTACCGTTAAAGAATAAGATGTTAAAGAACATCAACTTTAATGGAGTCAGATAAATTATATTAAACTGAATTATGCTGGTCATCCTTCAACTGCTTTTTGTTCTGATTATTGGTTAAAAACAGCAGCGTAAGCTCCAGCCTTGAGCCACTGATGTGTGCTCGTATCATTCGGTGGACTGAGTTAATCATTATATGTGTGCTTTTCCTTCACATGCTAAAATATCCTGAGTTATGGGAAAGTGCAAGAATCTGCACTTCTGATAATGTGTTCATGGACATCTGCTAGACTGAAACGTCTGAATTTGTTCTGGTAAGATTATGTTTTTATCTGTTTTTCTTCATCATAGGCTCGCCAGGGTGTGTAAACCACCATAAAGTACATAGTGGTTCATCAATAATGAAAGGATATTTTAGACACATGTAAAAAGTAAAAATGACATTAGGCTGTAAAACAGCTTCAGATCATACCCTGAACACACACACACACACACACACACACACACACACACACACACACACACACACACACACACACACACACACACACACACACACACACACACACACACACACACACACACACACACACACACACACACAGATTCATATCACACACAGAACAACTGTGCAAAGAAATAAATAGTTCATTGTTTCTGAATCTGGATTTATTCCGATAAGGAACCACATAAATAAATGATATTTTGCCTGTAATTATGGTCACATTAACTAAATGATCCTTCTCATAATCTTACAGATGGAACAAAGACACTTGTGTAATAATTTCAAACAGACTTTGGACTGAACACTGAACTGAAGCATTTAGAGTAAGAGCTCATGGGGTCTTTAATCTTCTCTCAAATTAAGATAAACAGCATTTTGAAGGATTATATAAACACACATAAACTGATAATGTACTGAGAATAAAAACTCCAGTGATACATGTACAATAAACTGATGTTCAGCTTTCCAAAAGCAATATTCCAGCACACAGGAATACATACTAGACGTGAATCTGCAGAGAATGGACAAAATGTATAATATTTGTCTGTGTGTGTTCCAGATATTCTTTTTGTTGTGGGGAAAAGCATAGTAAAACCTGCATTTTTGACATTGTGATAAGAAACTATCGATCCCCATGAAGAAAACACCTTATAAATCATAATAAATTATATTTTTTGAAAGTGTTGCTTGTGTCCTGAATAAACTTTGAAGACTGATTTAATCTCTTGTGTGAGACATGATATGTCAGAGAGTGTGTGTGTGTGTGTGCGTGCGTGTGTGTGTGTGTGTGCGTGCGTGCGTGCGTGTGTGTGTGTGTGTGTGTGTGTAATCACGCTGAGAGCAGGTTCATGGTCACTCAAGATTTCCCTTTACTGGGCCGGTAGACTACAGACAAAATTGACTAAAAGCAACAAGAGCAAAAGCTGGTTCTAGTGCAGTTCATCAGCGTTGTATGAGAGTCAGCAGAGAGAGATGTAAGCTCTGCTGAATATACATTATAAGGGGATCGTGAGCATATAGTGGACAAAAACTCAAAATAAAGCATTTTGATTTACTTCAGTAATGTCAGACCGTTTGCTTCATGATGATGAATTGTTTTATTGGAACAATGTTTCTGTTTTATTGTGTTAGGCATTTTGGTTTGTGTAAATGATACAATAAAGAAGAAAATAACTTAGTATTAAATAATAAAAAATTCAAACTAAACAAACCACCCTTAATGTGATGTATAATAATTGAGTATTTATCAGTTATTAACATAGCTTTCTTGTTTTTTGTTGTTGTTGTTTTTTACCAATTTAAGAGACTCAAAATATATGTCAGTTTCAATTTAGAATAATTTAAAACATGGTCTTGATTTGGAAAATGTTGCTTTATGAATATGGAATTTACCTAATAAAATAAAGAGATTTACAATATTACATAAACTCCTATCTTTACAATCAAAGTAGGTAATAATCTGTTTCCTTCAAGTGTGATTGTATGTGTTGTTTTAGATGCCAAATAATGTTCAACACTTTTCCAGAATGTAAAACAAAATGAACAACCATAAAAGAGATGGGTTAATGATTCTTGTTCTGTCTTACAAAAACTACAATAATTATCAACAGGTGTGAATTTTGAGATAAACACGTTTGTGGGATATGTATTATGCAGTATTTTCACATGTAATTCCCTAACTTTGTTCATGATACAAAATCTAAAAGGAACAAGCCCCGCTCCACGCCAATGAATCTCAGTAAAATGACAACTCCAGAAAAATGTCCCATGAGGTGTTATTTTCTTTAAGTTTAGAAAGCATTTTCTGATATGCTTATTAGTACAATTGCTGTTCATAAAATCCATACCTTTTATATAAAGAGTAAAATTAAAACCAGGAACTTCACTTTGTTTTTATAACTTTTCATTAGTTCTAATATGCCATTAGGTATAGATTTGAAAACTGAGTTATATTCTTTGAACGTTATCGGGAATGCCTTCTCTCTGAGAAAGGATTCATAGTTAAGTAATTAGAGTAATTAAAAATAATATCTCTATCAATCCATTTCTGCAAATAGAGTGACTTGTTCCCTTTAGTGATGCATTCATCATTCCATAATATGGACTTGTGAGGAGAAAAGTTGTGAGAATGAGCTTGTTGATAAAATCGGGATAGTTTTAGTGGCAATCTTGTAATATTGTAGTTCCATTTCAATAAAAATTGAAGGCCTCCTACACTATTCAAATGTTGTTTGGGGTTAAAGTACCATAAGGACTCTGGTGCTCTCAAACATTCCTTTAACCATTTCACCTTAAAGCTATAATTCAAGTCCCAAAAGTTGGTATTTATGTCTTTACATGTTGAATCGTGGACATTAAGAGAGAGGGCAGGGTAGACAAATCTTGAAATCCCTTCTGCTTTAGTCAAAAGAATTCTTCCTAAAATAGAAATGTCTCCTTGAAGCCATAAATTCAGTATTGTTTTGGTTTTATTCAATTTACACTGTAAAAAGTGATTTTTCGACCTTGTAAATAAAGATAGCATAATTTAAGTATATTTTACAAACAAATCCTATTTTGTCTTTTTACTTCAAAATGTCATGTTTAATTCAATAAACTACTTGAGTTTTCATTTTAATTTATTGTGCTTAAATACATAAGTAAATTCAAATGGAACTGGCCAAGTAATATTTACTTAGTGTTTTGTCATCTAATGGACTAATGCAAAAAATGACAAACGCAAGTAAAACTTACTCCATTAAGCCAGGCAATCTGTGCGCATGCTTTCTGGGGTCCTAATGGCGCTGAGGAAAGCAACGGAACATTTTCTCGAAGTCTGATGATACACGGTAAGTTGTGAAATATTTGTTTATTGGTCAATTTAGTTACGTTTGCAGAAAAGTATAGAGCTATTAGGCTGTCTGCAGTCATGGTGGTTAAAGAGTTTACGCGTTACTTTTAATATATAACTTCGAGTTGAGTATGCTAAAGAACCGAATCATCCGTTATTAGCAAACAGCATCTGTGTCGAAAACAATTGCCCTATGTTTTACATGTAATCTACAAAGAAGTTTAATGTACAGTGAACTTTAAGATGAAGTGTGCCCGACGCGAGCGTCGTGTTTATTCATCTTTGTGATTAAATAATTGTGCCCTCACGTGCTATCCGAATTATAAACATAATTTTCCTAATTTAAAAATGGACATGTACAGCCTCGGAAGTTTTACGAACCCAGGATGATAGACTACCCGAGCCCCGAGATGGGTAAATTAACGTTAGGCCATTAACTTTAAAAGTGATGGAGAAAACCGCCAATCCCCCATTAATTCACATCAACTAAAATACACTACTTTGTTGATGCATATTAATCAAGTTAAACCGAGATTATACTCCCTATTGAATAGCTAGTGATACATTTTGTAGGGTATGTGTTCAGGCAGCCTTATATGAGCTAACGTATACATTTATTGTTGATATTTACTTGAATGCAGTTGTTGACTGGTCAAATTTCAAATCAATAAGATAAGTGTATTTGGTATAAAAAGTATATTTCTGACATTAACATTTCTAACATATGTCCCACAGGTTGCACTCACCATTCAAGCTCATGCCAGGTAAGTTGGCAATAATTCTTACAGCATATACCAGTATGACACAGATTTCAATAGATATACATACACATATACAACCACACACACACACACACACACACACACACACAGATATACACACACACACACACTGCATGCAGAATTATTAGGCACGTTGGATTTTCTGATCATATTTTTTCACCTATCGAAGATTAGAAGTCATTAATCACTGCCCTGCTGTCAAAGATTTCATGGAGAGATGGCCAGCTCTTTTTTGTGAATCTGAGGTAAACCTTAGTTCTTCTTTTGTTGGCTTGATGGTAATATGTAGGTACTTATAACTTTTGGAACTTATATTTCATTCATTAAAAACAATAAAATATTTTAATTTCATTAGTATAGCATGATGTGTGTTTGTGTGTGTGTGTCCGTGTGTTGTTGGCAAAAAAAAGTTTATTTGACTACTAAATCTTAAATGTGTTACATTTTATTTTCTTTGTCTTAGATCAAGAATGAGTTTACAAGGATAACCTCCATTCCCCTGGAGCCAACCTTTCTGCAAAAATTGGACCTCTACACTCCAAACCTCCTGGATTTGTTTAAAATGAAGGGTGCAGGCATAAAAATTAGAAGTGTGCTAGATTCACACTTCACTGCAAGGTAAATGTATATTACACATCTGATATCCTGCTGCTTCCTGACTTTATAGATATGCAGTTGTATGTAGATGGAAGTGTACACTGTTAATGCTCACTGCAATTTACTTTTGTTTTTAACAGCAAATTGAAGATAAGCGAGATGCTGTGATTCGTTGCCTGCTAATCATCCGAGGAGCTCATTGAAGTCTTCCAGGTATATTAGATACATTAAAATTTAGTTTGACTTTGGATATGTACAGTACTGCAAAAGGCACATTAGTATTTTCATCCCCAAAATTGGTTTTTACTTTTTATATCCTTGTGCTGTAGTTTGTCAAAACAAGTGCTATACCGTTCTAAAAAAAATGGTGCTATATGGCACTAAAAATGGTTCTTGGCTTGATAGGGGAACCCATTTTGGTGCTATATAGCACCATATCTTTAAAGGTGCTCTACAGCACTTTTGTCAAATGGTGCTGTGTAAAACCCATAAGAGGTGCTATATATCACATTTTATTTAAAAAATGCTGCTAAACAGCACCTACAGTGGTTCAGGCAGCCTTATCAATCATAGGGGAACTACTTTAAGTGTTGTATAGCACCAAATCTTGGTGCTTCAGTGGTTCTTCAGCGGTTCTTCACTGGTTCTTTGGGATGACTGATGTGCTATATAGCACCGCTACCATACAGAACCTGTTTAAGCCCCTGTATGGTTCTTCAGCGGTTCTTCAGGGTGGTTAAGGTGCTATATAGCACCACTGCCGTACAAAGAACCTGTTAAGCCCCTTTAAAGATTCTTAACGAGCCAAAGAACCATTGTTGGTGCTGTTTAGCAAAATAAAACGCAAAGAAATAAAATGCAATATGACACCCCTTATGGGTTCTTCACAGTACGATTTGATAAAGGTGCTGTAGAGCACCTTTAAAAATATGGTGCTATATAGCACCAAAAGTAGTTCCCCTATGATTACAAGCCAAGAACCACTTGTAGTGCTATAGCACCATTTTTTTTTAGAGTGTATGAAATATCAGTTTAAATTCCTAAACATTTATTTTGCCATTGTTTGTAATAATCTAGAGAGATTTTTGTATGCACAGGGAGTCTGACAACAGTTGGTGCTCCACAGAAGGTCTGGTCTCACCATCATTTAGTCTGTCTATTATAACATGAAGAAAGAGATACAATTGAGACAGCCTAAATACATGCAAAGCTACCTGAAAAACTATATCAAGTGTACCTAGTCCAAAAACTGCTTTAAGTGCAAAGGGTGATCACACCAAATATTGATTTAGTCCATAGAAGGTAAATTAAAATCAATTATGAAAGCATTTTAAAGGCATCCCCACTTTACAGAATTTTTACACAAGTGCCTAAAACATTTTACAGTACAGTAGCTTTGCAGGTAGTAATTTAAAGGGTTAGTTCACCCAAAAATGAAAATTCTGTCATTAATTACTCACCCTCATGTCGTTCGACACCCGTAAGACCTCCGTTCATCTTCAGAACACAAATGAAGATATTTTAGTGTAAAGCTGATGCTGAGAAAGGCTTCAGATAGGCCTCCATTGGCATTCAGTACATTTACACTCCCAAGACCCATAAAAGGCACTTAAAACGTCGTTACAAAGTCCATCTCACCACAGTGACTCTACAATAATTTTACGATGCGATGACAATAGTTTTTGTGCGCAAAAAAAAATCAAAATAACGCCTTTATCCAACTTGTTCTTGTCTTCCGTGTGTGTCTCCACGACGCATGCGTGAGAATATGAGCAGATCCGGCGTTCGGACACATGACCCAGAAGAGATTTGTTTACAATCAGAGGAAGACGCGCGTGTCTAAGCTGTTGAATTCTACATTGATCGTGCTTTAGGTCTCGGCGTAGTTCTCAAAATGGGTCTAAAGTGTGCATTTCATGGATTCCCGAACGCTGGTGCTACGTCATATTCTCGCGCATGCGTCGTGGAGGAACACACGGAAGACAAGAACAAGCTGGATAAAGGTGTTATTTTGATTTTTTTTTTTGCGCACAAAAACTATTGTCGTCGCATCGTAAAATTATTGTAGAGCCACTGTGGTGAGATGGACTTTGTGACGACGTTTTAAGTGCCTTTTATGGGTTTTGGGAGTGTAAATATACTGAATGCCAATGGAGGCCTATCTGAAGCCTTTCTCAGCATCAGCTTTACACTAAAATATCTTCATATGTGTCTGAATATGAACGGAGGTCTTACGGGTGTCGAACGACATGAGGGTGAGTAATTAATGACAGAATTTTCATTTTTGGGTGAACTAACCCTTTAAGTGTCTTGCAGACAGTTCTTCTTGATTAAGTCTGTCTTAATTGTTTCCCTCTTTCTTCATGTAATAACAGATTTAATGATGGTGAGACCAAATCTCTGTGTGGGACTTTTGTCACATAAAATTAAAGAGAACATACAACTTACTGTACATGATTCTAACCACTTTGCACTTATTTGTGTATTTGACAGGATGACAGCAGAGACCTGATTAAAGATAGCTTCACCAATCATGTGATGAAGATCATTGTACTGGGCAGCACTGCAGGAGAGGAAGATGCTAACATAGCTGACCTCATTGAGGGGACTGAGGTGCTGTTGTAAGAATCTCACAAATGCTTGCCTTGTGCTCATGGGCTTCATTTACTCCCTGAACTTAAGCTAACTTTTTTCAGCAAGTGAGATTGTTCTAAAAATGTTTTGTTTTGTTGTTTTTTTCAGGAGTGTAATTCAAATAAAACTCAAGGAAAATGTCAGTCAGTGTGTTTTTTTGTTGTTGAAAACATCAGTAGTAATATATCACAAATTATATTAAGTAATGTTTAAATAATATTTGAAGTAAAGGTTACTCAGGATAACTAAAAAAGATAACTAGGATTCTTATGTAAAAGACATGCAATAAATCATATTATATTTATAAGCATTACTTAAGTAAAATTTACAAACAAAGAGTCATTAAAATGTACTGGGAATTCCCAAGTAAACTTAACTTAAACATTTCTAATTAAAGCTACTAATAATTTATGTATAGATTTTACTAGCCTTTTCTGAGTGAAAATTGTTTCCAAGCTTTTTTCAAGTAAATCCTACTCCACATTTTTTACAGTGTAGGCGAAAATTAAGTTGTTGACGTTCCTTGTGATCCTTGCAGATATGAATACCTAAGTATTTTACACATTTCTTAACAGGTATATTAAACATATTTTCCTCTTCAGTCTGATACAGACATAAGATTTCACATTTAGATTTGTTAAGTGTCAAACCCAAAGCAGCTAAAAATTGGTCAATTAGGGTTATAGCATTATCAATCTGATGTTTGTCACTCAAAAAGAGAGCAGTATCATCCACTAACTGAGTTACTCTAATTTCCTTGCCAAAAATAGACAATCCTTTAATAATAGGACTATGTCTAATATGTAATGACAATAATTCAACCACCAGCAGGAACAAAAAAACTGTGAAATAGGGCAGCCCTGGCCAACGGATCTCATCACAGGAAATCTTTTAGTGGTGTTTGGATATAATATCACAGAACTATCAATGTTTTTAAAGCATTTCAACTGTAGATAGAAAATTGTCCGAAATCAAAAATCTGCTTTAAATAAAAAATAATGTTCTATCGTATCAAATGCTTTATAAAAATCAAGAAATACTATCAGTGCATCAGTATTGATGTTATCAGAATAGTCCAGCAGGTGGAAAACAAGTCTTATATTAGAACTGATGTGACGGTTAGACATAAACCTGGTTAGAGATAACCTTATTATCTCATGAAGACCTCTTTTTAACTGTTTAGCAAAAATCAATGTCAACATTTTGTAGTCAATATTTAAGAGCGTAATGGGTCTCCAATTTTCTATCATTAAATTATCTTTATCAGACTTAGGGAGAAGACATTATAAACCTCATACTCATAGACATTTCCTTTTTTAAAACGCATTCTTTAAATAGATCAAATAGAGGATTTTCAATAATTTCCCAAAAATGCAGATCAAATTTGACTGAAAGCCCATCATTACCCGGAGATTTTCTTTTTTCATTGAGCTAACAGCCTCTGAGATTTCCTCTTTAGTAATGGGATGTTCACAATCCATTTTAAATGTACCAAATCTATCTTGAAATGTCTAAAGAATTAGAGGTGATGTTATTATCAATTTTAAGAGTTGTTAAATGATGTCTCTTGTGATTTCGTCAGAGATGTATAGTAACGAAGTAGAACTACTTCACTACTGTACTTAAGTACTAAAAGGCAGTATCTGTACTTTACTAGAGTATTAATTTTTTCTCCTACTTCCACTTTTACTTCAGTACATATTTTCGATGAGTTTAATACTTTTACTCCGATATTTTTGTATGTGCTGCATCGTTACTCGTTACAATTATAAAAATGTTACGAATCATTCCATTCCAAACCCACATTACCGCGCATGAGAGAGAGAGAGAGCGCGCGCGAGAGTGCGAGAGAGAGACAGAGCGCGCGAGAGAGAGCGCGAGAGAGAGCCCCGCGAGCGCGCATTCACTGTCTTTAAAACAACACGAGCGTCTTGCGCTCAAATTGCTCTCTATTTGTTTACATAGTTAATGTGCACTGTGAAGTAACATATACAAACAATGAACAGCTGTATTTTTATTAACTAAGATTAACAAAGATTAATAAATACAGTAACAAATGTATTGATCATGGTTAGTTCATGTTAGTTATTAGTCTAATACATTAACTAATGTAATGTTAACAAATCAAACCATATTGTAAAGTGTTACAAACAAATCATTTACTCAGATCACCTCTTGAAATGAGAATATAAGTGTGCTTACCTCATTTTTTTTTTTAGTAAGAGTGGTTATAGTAAGATTTAATCCTAATGAACTACAGTATTTTCAGGTTATTTATATGACAATATGTAGAAAAATTACCTACCAACATTGTGATTGTCCTTTAGCTTAATCATTTGAAATAATAAAAACAATATGATGTTCAAACTTTTAAACTACTTTCTTTAATAACTACATAACACAATACTTGTACTTTTACTTTCAGTACTTGAGTAGTACATTTTAAAATAAACTACTTGCAATACTTAAGTACAAAAAATGTTGAATACTTTATTACTTCTACTTAAGTGTGGTGCTTAAAGAGCACTTCAACTTCTACTCAAGTCACTTTTTTGATAAGGAACTTGTACTTTTACTCAAGTATGTGTCTCTAGTACTTTATACATCTCTGGATTTCGTTTCTCTAAAGGCCTGTTCACACCGGGACGATTTTCGCACGCGTTTATCGCCGACGTTTAACGCCTCGGGACTAAACAATGGGCGCCAATGTGAGTGTTCACACCGACGCGCAAAACGCCAGGCGTAAAAGCGTAATTTTTAAAAAAACGCCTCGGGTTCGTTTTTTTATTTTGACGCGGCGCGTAAAAAACTGTCCGACCAATGAGATCGGCGCTTTTGTTCACGTGCCTGGAGTTGCTGAAGTGACAGTAAAACACGACCAGGCGCTCGAGCACAAAACGGTCTTGCCGAGCACACATTGATACGAAGAAGAAGTAGTAAGTAGACAAAGAAGAAGATGAACTGCTAATGCTGCTTGCCAGTTAGCAAAAAGTGTGTGAATGGTTTTGTCCATATACATAATATGTCTATGGTTTTGGCAAGCACGTAAATACTGTCTCTCGTCTCCTTCTGTGTGACAAGCGAGTGTCAGAGGCTTAAAGTGCCGCAGCACCATCTTGTGTACCGGGAGCGCATCGACTGAATGTGCACGTTCACTCGGCGCAGCGCCAGTGAAAATCGATTGGGTGTGAACACTCAAGACGCGCCGAAAAACGGCACGAAAAACGATGGCGATAAGCGCGCGCGATATTCGTCCCGGTGTGTACAGGCCTTTAAGCTGTTACGATCACCAGTGAGAGAGCCCGTGATCACCACCAGAGGGCACTGCACCATAGACTATTGCCATAACATCTCAGACTACATTTCCCATAATCCTTTGGCTGGACTCATCAGCCATGATTGTTTTCAGCCATCCTATAAACCATGTTAACTCTGTTATTCACTGTGAAGTCTTGTTTAGAGTAACAACTGCAATTCTGAGTGTTCTCCCTGATTTCTTGTCTGTGGGTTTTTGGATTATCTGCCTGTTCTTGGTTTACTCTTTTGCCCGTGTCCCTGCCTTACAAAGAAATAACTCCAACTTCCAGCCATTTTGCTCGAGACCTTAAAAATGCCCCTTTAGCCATTTCAATATACATATTATCTATTCACTTAAAAAAAATATATATATTATTTTTCTTCTTCCTCTGAAAGACTATCCTCAGTCATGAAAATGTTTAATTCATCCATAATACTTATTTCTTTGGCTATATTGTTATTTTTAATTACTTTACTTTGTTTAATTGCTATTTCATTATTTTAAACTTGAACTGCAATTCACTTCATTATTAGCAAATATGCTTTTTGCTGTTTTTTTTTACTAAATCACAAAACTCAATCTCAGCAAAACTCGCAGTACTTTACATCTTGAATGTGAGATTAATTTTATAGGTATTCTATCTACAAGATCATCTAGAACGTCATTATAATCAATAAAGGCGATCGGCTGGAACTTTACTTGATAAAGTTTTTAATATGGATATTTTTCTTACACAAACGCATGGATTCGCTTCAGAAGGCCTTTATTAACACCCCAGAGCCGCGTGGAGCAGTTATATGACGGACAGATGCATTTTTTTGGACTTCAACAACAGAGCAACTATTACTGCTATTATAACGCTTGGATTAGCCTGCACTTTTTTAATATAACTCAGATTTTATTCGTCTGAAAGAAGAAAGTCATATACACCTCGGATGACTTGAGGGTGAGTAAATCATGGGCTAATTTTCATTTTTGGGTGAACTAACCCTTTAATACTGACAATTATTTAATTTTTTTTATAAAACAATAACGTTTTTTTTTTTTACATACTGAATTGGTCGATTTTTCTGAGTTTTCTTTATTATGTTGGCTAAATAAAGCCAGCATATATTTAAAGATGATGACTGTTATTATTATTATCATTATTATTATAATGAGAAATTGACTCTAGATGGTCTGACTCACTTATCTCTTTTCTAAATGGTCAGACTTACTTTCCCAAAAAATCCCATTGATCTGCGTTATCTGAGCACTGAGGGCCGTAACACTTAATGCTGTCCACTAGAGGGGCGACAGGATAATAAGGGCGTCTGGGTCAGCTCCTCTGGTCAGTAGTCAGGACACTGATCAGGGATCAGTCCAGCCCATTGACTTCTGGACTAGGGAGCTGATTGAGACGCATGCTAAGTCTTTTCTACTCTCTCTCCCTTTTTGCATCAGTTTAAATGACAAATAAATGCAAGAATTGTATTCATAAATAGGCCATATCTGTGTATGAGAAGCTGTACAACTCATTCAAACTTGAACCCTACTTCAAAGTTTGCCACTACCAAGTTTCTTTTAAGATATTATTATTATTATTATTATTTTATTTTATTTTGCATTTAATGTTTGTCCATCTGGAACTTTTATTTGTCATGATCTCTATATTTTAAGATGTACTAGTTGTTGATGAATCACATTCAATGAAAGTAATGAGCTAATGTCAGGGCAAATGTCCTGCAAAGTTTAGCTAGGCTAGTTAAACACACCTGAACACGCTAAGCAAGGTCTTCAGAATATCTAGAAATGTCCAGGAAAGTGTGTTGGGACTGGCTGGAGCTGAACTCTGCAGAACATGATCCTCCAGGGTCAGGACTGGGTGTTAAATCTATAAATGAATGTGTAGGTCAGTCAGTACAATGGAAAATGGAATCTGCAAAAACTGTATTTGTTCTCACAACACTGCAATGCCACAATGTCAGCCTACAAAACTGCAAACAAAACTGCAATGTTTTCGAACTTTTGAAGATTTTGAAGTCTTTGTCACATTCCCTGCTTGAACCTTACTAACTGAACAAATGTTAAAGCAGGAAGGAAGTGGAGACATGAATACTGTTTTAGACTAAACTCTGAGTGACTTCAAGCACATTGGATAGGCCTGCAACTTCTGTGATGACAACATCTTCAGATCTGCATTTAGGGCCTGCCTTGAGTTCTCCATCCATTGGTCAATACAGACCTTGCCCCCCCACCACACTCCTGCAGCATGAGCTCAACACAGGTTCTTCAACCACAGCTTGGGAAAGAAAATAGAAAAAGTTAACATTAACTGCAGCTGGTGCCAAATAAACATGATTAGGTTTTGGAAAACAGTGGCTGCGTTCGAAACCGCATACTTCCCTACTATATAGTATGTAAAAAGCAGTAGGCGAGCGAAAAGTATGTCTGAATCCTTTGTATTTATAAAAGAGTAGGCGAGAACTACCGGGGTTTGGACTATTTCTCGCGAGATTCGGACGTGCGTATACTTCTGTTGCGTTCGAATATGCCTACTTACCTACTATATAGTAGGAGAAAACAGTGCGTGAAAGGAGTAGTATGTTCGAAACCTCAGTAATCATAAAAGAGTAGGCGAGAAGTTCCCGGATGGCTTACTGATTCCGCCCAGATTGTGAAGTACCCATCGTCGGATACTTTTCTATCCCTGCCTTCCCATGAGGCCACAGGAAAGGAGACGTCAGGCGGAGAAAAGCCAATCAAATGTGAGTATTACATTTTTTTTTTACAAAAAGATTTACATAAACCATATACATCTTAAAGATAAAGATGCTTACTAAATGTTTATTTAACATCTGACAGGAACATTTTTGTTAAGTATTGCAGATGACATCACAGCATGAAACAGAAATCTGATCAGAGTGATGTGTGTGTGTGTGTGTGTGTGTGTGTGTGTGTGTGTGTGCTTGTTTATGTGATTTATGAGGACACAAATTTGTATAATGACATGGGTATTACACTGGTATTACAACATCAAGGTGGTTTATGAGGACATTTCCAATGTCCCCGTAAATCAAATCGCTTTAAAAACATATTAAACAATGTTTTATTAAAAATGTAAAAATGCAGAATGTCTCCTGTGAGGGCTAGGTTTAGGGGCAGGGGCAGTGTAGGGGGATAGAATATACAGTTTATACAGTATAAAAACCATTACGCCTATGGAGAGTCCTCATAATGCTGTTGCACCAACATGTGTGTGTGTGTGTGTGTGTGTGTGTGTGTGTTTATCTGATGGAGACTGGAGAGAGGCTGATGAAGGAAGCCTGTCATCAAAGGCTTTGAGTATACTACAGAAATTAATAAAACATACATTTAAATATTAAGTTGTATTTCATTTTAGTTTCAAACAGAGTTATTTCAACACTTTTCTGATTCTTGATGTCTGTGCATTTGCTGCAGAGCTTTAAAAATATTAAATTAAATATGGCAAGAAATGGGATGCTGACAACATGAATTGTAAAAGGTTTTCAGTAGTCATGCTGATGGAGAGCAGGCACACGGATGTTTGGAGCAGACATCAGCAGTCAGAGATTGTCCCGCACATGTTCTCCCACTCTTGCTTCAAGGTTGTGGGGTTCAGGAGGGACATGATGGACGGCTAGGACAGGCGAAGGTGTTCACGGTGGTCAACTGCTTCATCAACATAAAGCCACAGAACTGGTACAGCTGTGTTGAGATGGCAGCAGATGTGGGGCTTCACCGTCTGTAAATGTGTGATGGTTTGTTAGAACAATACGTTTGAATAAAGCTTTGTTTCATGTGTTGGTGACTTATTCATTTGTGATGTTTACTTTTATTCATTCTTTTACTCATTAATTCATGTTTCCTATTGTTGTCAGTAAATAAAATATTTTATTAACTCATGCATTTATTCATTGCTTGACTGAAAATTGATATGTATTCACATCGGTTGAATTTGTTCAAGTGTGTATTCATGCACCATCATGTCATATGACAACTAATTGCATTTTGCTTGTTTTATTAAAAATATATAATTTTCAGTTAAAAAAAAGAAGTAATATAATTAAGTATTGGTCAGCATTTGTCATTATTATTGTAAGTGTTTTAGTGGGCTAGCAATGCAATTAATTCTGGGGTAATCTTAATTTTTAATAGTGATACTTATATTTTTGGAGTATAAAATCATCAGTTTTCTCCAAAGGCGAGATCCTCGAGCAGCTGAAAGACGTCTCTGTGCAGACACTGAGGGAAACCGCACAGGTCGGGCTGTGGAGATACTGATGCTTTGAGCTGTCACTGCACCTGTCACTCATATCTTTTATTTTATAATTACATGGTCGTATCTTTAACAATCATAATGATAAAACAAATATCATGCGTTTGCATACATTATATACAAAGAAAAAAAACTATAACAAGGTTAGATATCTTTGAATAATTCATCATAATGGAATAAAAATGTTATTTCATAAGCCTGAGGGATGAAACAGGAGTTCAATTTAACAAGAAAAAGGAAAATATAACGGAGATTTAGGCCAATTTTGCTTGTGGATGAAATTTTTTGCATATAAAATAAAGAAATTAACAACATATTCAAGAGATCACGATTTTGGGTTTTGGTAAGGATAAAACTGGGTCAGATTAGTAGGGTTAAGATCACAAAATAAATGGCCAGATGTTTCTTCAACAAGACCACAAAATTAGCAAGTTTAATCAATATTAAGATATTTATAGATCGATGAATTAAACCTGTCACTCGTATCTTTCAAGTTGTTGCTTGTGATAACGTCGTAGGCAGTGTTGCCAGATCTCGCAAGACAAATAAGCAACTAGGCCTGTGAAAACAAGCCCAAAACAAGCAACTTTTTTCTACGGAGGCCCCCAGGAAAAATAAATAAACTGTGTGCACGGTTTTACAATCCATGGGGACGGATTTTAAACTGTGGGTACAGATTGTCAATTTACATCCATGTGGACAGATTGGTAAACTGTGCGCATTTTTACAAAACTACACACACGGTACAGTTTATTTATTTTTCTCCCCCCTGAGCTTCAGGACAATGACCACAAGAAGGAGTTAAACCACCTTTTAACATAATTTAACATTAGAAAACTGATGGGATATCAAATATAGACTGATGTACCAAGTACATTATATACACAGTAAACATCTGATAATTAAAATTTGCACACACAAATAAATCTCATCCTGAATTCACAAATTCTTTATTTATTATTGCAGGGAGTGCAGAAGATCCCATTTTTAAACAACTATAACCCAGAAACAGGAGAAATTATTGATGATCTTGTGCAGTAATAAAGTGGCTCATGCTCTGATAAACAAATTAGTGCGTTTAAGAAAAAGACTTAAATAAACTAAACTGGTTTAAAAACTATTCCAGCAGGGACGTGCACAGGAATTTTGAGGGGCAGTTGCTCTGACCTAAAAAAAGGGCACTTCAAACAATACCCAAAATAGTAATAGGATTTAGGCATTTAACCATTTTGAATAAAATAATTAATGTGATGCATTACTTCCATCATTCATTCTTCTTGCTAAAACGAAATGTGAGAAACTAACTATCAGCAGACATGTAGCTTAGTTTGCCTAATGCCTACCAAAAAAATGGTAGCCTAGGCTGCTTGTCTGCAAGCTATCTGTCTGATTATTTAGGCTAAACGTGGCAAACTCATCCTGGATTTATAAAGATTTTAATTCATTTCATTAAACTTGATGATGATGATCGTCCGTTTGTTATACCTTTCTGACAACGTTAAGTTGTCTCACCGACAACCGCGTATATATATATATATATATATATATATATATATATATATATATATATATATATATATATATATATATATTAAAAGTTTGGAAACAGACTATTTTTAACTGTACTATTTTTTAACTGTACTATTTTGATTGTTTTTGAAAGAAGTATCTTCTGCTCACCAAGGCTGCGTTTATTTGAACCAAAATACAGCAAAAACAGTACTATTGTGAAATATTTTTTACAATTTAAAATAGGCTAACTTTTTTTTTCTATTTGAATATATTTTGAAATACAATTTATTTCTGTGATTCACATGATCCTTCAGAAATCATTCTAATATGCAATATATGCAATTATATATTATATCTCAAGAAACAGTTCTGATTATTATCAATGTTGAAAACAGTTGTGCACCTTTTTTTCAGGATTATTTAATGAAAAGAAAGTTAAAAAGAACAGCATTTATCTGAAATATAAAGCTTTTGCAACATTATAAATGTCTATACTTGATCAATTCAATGCATTCTTGCTGAATAAATGTATTAATTTCTTTGAATTAATCATAAATTGATCTTTATTAAATTTAAATGTGATCACAGGAATAAATTACATTTTAAAATATACTCAAATAGAAAACAGTTACTTAACATTTAAGTAATATTTCACAATATTACAGCTTATTTTGTATTTTTAATAACATAAATGCAGCCTTGGTGAGCAGAAGAGACTTCTTTAAAAACAATTAAAATAGTACAGTTTCCAAACTTTTGACTGGTATAGTGTATGTGTGTGTGTGTATATATATAACAGAACTATATACAATCTTAGGGCTGTTTTCTTTTAGACATTTGTGCTCTCTTCCCCACCTTTCTGAATAGATTTCAGCAGTAAAGAGAGAAAGCATTTGCAGTGATGGTTTTTCTCCATTTACCTGACAATTTATAATGCTGCTTGTTCTTCCACGGACAACCGAACCGATGCTTCTACTACAGCCATAACTCGTGTGATGAAGTTACGTCAAATGCACACGAGCAGCAGCGGTTGTTGCCAAGTATTCATTCCCGGGGGATCAATACAAACTAATAAAACGGTTCCATTTTCATATTTCTTTGCCTGCAATTTTTGTTGCGGCCGCGGTGCATTATAAAAGTAGGCCAAAAAAACGCAACCCGCAGCTCCGTAACCTTTCCCGCGACTCAATTGTTTAAAATAGCGCAATTGTGCGGGAAAACCGCGACCCTGGCAACTATGCTCCTTCTAGTGCCGCTCATGCAGGCTCAGGTGCCGGTCGCGTGCAGCGCTGCAGCCACGTAAACAGAGTTTGCCCTTTCCCCCTACTGACTTTCACTTTCGGACGGGTGCCCGAATATGGAAGTGAATGGGAGTTTGCGATTTTTTATTTTTTTTTATGCCTACGTGAAATTCTGCATCCATTGTACGATTTTTGTATTTATTTTTGTCCACCTCGGAAGGGCAATGTGAGTCGAAAAGGGCATATGGGCAGTTGCCCGGGCAACCTGAGCAACCCCCCTGTGCACGTCCCTGCATTCCAGTCAAAACCATTTGAACAGGTGAGGATGAGGCTTGGTCTAAAACATTTTTCTTAAGACTCTTTAGCCTCATATATGAAGAATAACACCACCATTATCTTTCAAGTTGCTTCAGGTACCAAGGTACAAATTAAACATATATTTAACAACATAATTTGTCTGAGCTGAACCTATGATATATCTGAATCCATCAGTCGCAACTTGCTCGCATTTATTTAAAGTTTACTTCACTCACTGACGACGTTTTCCTAAAAAGAAAAAAAAGATTGCCCTGCTCTTCCTCTGATTGGCTAGTACTCGTTGCCATCTGGGTCAGTATTTTTATGAACTAACGTTAACAAAGATGAACAAATGTATTGCTCATGGTTAGTTCATGTTAGTTAATACATAAACTAATGTTAACTAATGAAACCTTATTGTAAAGAGTTACCAAATAAGTTATTGTAAAAATATTTCACAATATATAAATACACACAGTTTTTGCTGTATTTTGGATCAAATAAATGCAGCCTTGGTGAGCAGAAGTACACCAAGTACAGTACAAAATAGTACAGTTTCCAAACTTTTGACTGGTAGTGTATATGGAATAAAACAAAACTAGAGGCGTTTGCAGACTTTCTGTCTTAGTATTAAGTCCAATAGAAAATCAGTACAAGCCATAATTCATTCTGGTACTCACACACACATACATTCTCCTTTCACACACATACTGTACATACATATTCTACTCTCACACACATACATTCTCCTTTCACACACATACTGTACATACATATTCTACTCTCACACACATACATTCCTTAAAGATCAAATTAGTTGATTTGAAGTAGCTCAACATCAAGAGTCAGTTTCTATGTGCGTTCACAGGCGGCTACCTATCAGATGTAGAAGTGCTCCGCTTGATATTCCAGAGAGCGCAGTGCTGCAAACTTTGGTTCCGACCACATTAGTTCCCAAGCAAAATGGAGGAGAGGTTGATCATTGGTGTGGAGGTTTTGATAAGAAGGCTAGCAACACTATTTATTGCCAATATTTTCGCTCTATAACACTTGTTTTTCAGCGGGAATGCAATTAATTTGCTCAAAACAATACCGATTTGACCAATTGTATTAATGCTGCACTTAAACCAGGACAGTTACTGTAATGTAGGCTGCACACAAATGAATGTAATGTTAATTAAAGACCATTGCTAGCAAACGTCTCCAATAAACTGCATGTTGACATTAGACAAACACTTAACTATGAACACAAAAGCCACACCACACGAATGGCTTTAATTGGTCTTTATGGCCAAAACCATTCACACACTTTTTACTAACTGGCAAGCAGCATTAGCTGTTCATCTTCTTCTTTGTCTACTTACTACTTCTTCGTCGTATCAATGTGTGCTCTGCAAGACCGGTTTTGTGCTTGAGCGCCACCAAGTCGTGTTTTACTGTCACTTCAGCAGCTCCAGGCACGTGAACAAAAGCGCTGATCTCATTGGTCGGCCAGTTTTTAACGCGCCACGTCAAAATAAAAAAACGAACCCGAGGCTTTTTTTTAAAATGACGCTTTTACGCCTGGCGTTTTGCGCGTCGGTGTGCACACTCACATTGGCGCCCATTGTTTAGTCACGAGGCGTTAAACGTTGGCGATAAACGCGCGCGAAAATCGTCCCGGTGTGTACAGGCCTTAAATCTTAAAGGAGCACTTCACTTTTTAGAAAATAGGCTCATTTTCACAGAATACCAACGAATCATTGCGCCGCTGCAGCCATGGTACGGCCGCGAAGATCCGCGACTATTACGCAGGAATGAGAAAGTAATTCCTAGCCATATAGGTGTAGAAAATCACAACTTTTCATTTTCAGTTGGTTTTAGCACACGATGGAACTGTAGAAGAGTCAAGTTTTAAATAGGAAAAATATTGAAAGTGTCTTTGGTCATTTTTTGAATGAGATGCTAATGGACTGATCAGAATCAATGATGTATGCTAAGCTATGCTAAAAGTGCTACCGCCAGATACAAAGATCAGCTGAATGTTTAACTCTATTTAACTCCAGGGGACTTGTAAAATGAGCCTATTTTCAAAAAAGTGGAGTGTTCCTTTAAGGTCTTTCCATCCATCTGTTTTTTTTTTTTTTTTACTGTCACATTTAAATTACTGCGATGTGAACGCACTTGGACGTGAAGGAAGAAGTAGCATATTTAAAGGTGCAGTACGCACTTTCTGAAAAACGGTGGGGCTATCAAGATATGGTTGTGATCCTTTTGGGATGGGGCTTGTTTGTTTTGGTGATTTGAAATATCAACATCTTTCTTAGAAATCACATACTGCACCTTTAAATAAGTTCTCAAATTGGAAGATAAAAACACTTAATTAGAAATATGTGCTACCTTCCAAAATGTGAAGTCTACAGTAAAATGGACCAAGCATCAAAAGCCAAAGAGCTCATTATTCAGACTTGTTTCTTTTAAATTACTGATGATTAATCTTGACCATATTATAATTTTAGCACACATAATTTACACTGGTTTCAATTTCTCTTATGCACATAGATGGAAACCGGAGGATGGTGTTCCATGGCTGTGTTGATGGTTTCAGTCGCACCATCATCTACCTTGCTTGTCTAGACAACAACAGTGCCTCTAGTGTTTTGTCACTATTCATTGCTGGCGTTCAGAGCTTTGGAATGCCATCTAGGGTGAGGTGTGATCATGGTCTTGAAATCACTGTTGTTGCCCGTTTCATGCTTTACAGGAGAGGATTAAACAGCCATAGAGTTATTACTGGCAGGTCAGTCCATAATCAAAGAATTGAGAGGTTATGGGCACAGCTAAATCGAGTAGTGTCATTTCAGTTTGTTAATCTTTTCAACTTTATGGAGGAGCATGGTGTGTTAGATTCGCTTAATGAGCTCCATTTATTTTGTCTTCATTATATTTATTTGCCACGAATTCAAAGAAGTGCCGCTGAATTTCAGAACCAGTGGAATAACCATTGTCTATCAACACAAGGGGGCAAACTCCTCTTCAGCTGTGGCAAAGGGTCAACAATGCAGGAATGCATAACCCAAGTATAAATGGTATTTATGACACAGACAGTGCCTTTGGTATTGTTGACAAATAATAATGTTGTTGTTCCGTCAATTAACATTGCCATCAGTGACACAACAATGCATACACTTAAGCGGAGTTTGATCCATTTGAAGATTATTGAAATCATGGCATAGATTTGTTTTGCAACCTTGTACAATTTCTAAAATAATTTATATACAAAAAAGGAACAAAACAACAACAACAGATATTTATGATTTGACAAAAAGACTAAGAGCAGATTAAACAGAATAAGTCAACACAGAATATTTACTTACTGCTGTGTAATGCACAGAAAAGTGAAAAACACATTGCCATGCTTTGTGATAGCTTTGTTTATAGTTTTCTCCAATTTAATGGATGTTTGCTTTGTACGGGATACGCTCTGAAAGCTCTACGTTTACATTTTACATCCATGCGTCTTTAAATGTTCTTTGTTAAAAAAAACCCCTGATAAACTCAAATTTTATTAAAGTGTTTGGCTATGGAATAAACAAATTGACTGAACTATTATTTATTTTAACATTTGATGTCCTTTATTGAATAGGATGACTAACTACAGTGGCAACATCAACATTAACACATCAGTAGAATCTGCAGGAGACATGCATTGCACATACATTGGCCCACAATACAAAAAAAAAAAAAACACTTTTAGCAGTGTATGACAAGTTTAAATCTTCATTAAAACATAACAATGTTCACTAGATCTGGCAATTCATAGGGGTCTAAAACATTTGGTACATTTCATTAGCCTTGCACTCATTCTATTATATAAAAGATATTTTTGTATTAAAGATAAACTTGACTGCATTACTATGTCAAGATAATGCCAGTGTGCAAATTAGTTATAGAAAGCAATGCCCAGTGCATCTTGCGTATAGTTAATATCATTACAGTTTTTCTACAGTGTCAATGTAGCATGCTTGCACAGTAAAAGGTAGCCAGACATTCGTAGCAAAAATAAAAAACTCAAGTATGTTTGTTGGTCCATGAATTGTCCAGGTCACAATATAAGCAGGCACAAATGTCACGCTCCAAAACAAAATTACTAAAATACAAAGCAAAAAGATGTTTTTTACAAAAAGTACATCAAAAGTTAATCAAGAGACATGGTGAACGAGACAACAATTCCAACAATTAATCCGTGAACTAATTGAAAACAAGCTTCTCGAAATATTGTTGTAAAGACTACTAGCAACATAATGGCTACAATTATAATTTGTTACATTTATATAGCGCTTTTCTAGGCACTCAAAGCGCTTTACATAGAAGGGGGAATCTCCTCAACCACCACCAATGTGCAGCATCCACCTGGATGATGCGACGGCAGCCATATTGCGCCAGTACGCCCACCACACACCAGCTGATTGGTGGAGAGGAGACTGAGGGATGATACCAATCGTATATGGGGATGATTAGGAGGCCATGATGGACAGGGGCCAATGGGCAAATTTTGGCCAGGATGAACAAATGCAGTGCCAAATCAATTTAAGTCTGCAATAGGTAAAACAATGTTTTGCCTTCACTGAACTCTGAAAATCGGAACTGTACTTAATAAGATGTTAACACTTTAACGAAGATACAAGTGAATTTTTCAACAGTGTAATATCCACTCCCAAAACATTCACCCAACACACAATAACTGTTTTGAAATCATTTAAGTGCTGACTCACATTTATTTGTGAACTTGATCTTTAAACATAATACTGAGATGGAGGCCTGTTCATAAATTATTTTATGCCAAAACCATGGGTATTGCCCAATGCAAAGACCATGTTTCCCTGCAATTCTCTGTAGGTGGTGTGTAGCGGTAACTTTAAACAATTGATGCAGGTGTTTGCAATGGGCAGTTTAGAGGTGCTGTGTGCATCATGCTCTTGGTGAAGAAATTCAATTGGTGGTTGTGGAGAGAAGCCAATTGGTGGAACAGTATTGGCTCCAGTGGCAAAGGCAAGAATAGTTTCCAGCTACTGCGATCCTTCTATATCTAGAGAAAAAGCAACACATCAGAAATCAGATAAAAAAATAACAACAAAAGAACTGCATGCATCACTACTCTTTACTGATATACAAATGATAAGATGCAGTGCATTCCCAATTTCAAATGAGAATACATACACACTGAAGGGTCAAGGGTCAAGCCAAACATCACTTGTCTCTTCATCAGACACATATCCTTCAAGAATGATTTTATGATCTAATATCAAAATAAGAATTAATGACAATCAATTTATAACCATTTCCTACATTTACTAAATCAATTCACATATAACCTATTTATATTTAATCCTCTCTGTATTCAATGAGTGATTTTGATGATTGAAGTGTTTTTGCTGTGCTTTTGAATTCCTATTGTTGAGGTGCTGCTCTGATGTCTGTGTCAAGACGTGCTGGCAGGCAGATGCCCTTGGTGTAGTAATAACACTCCAGGGAGTCAAACGAGATCAGCATGTGTTAACTATATGTATTCCTGAGGTGACCCCCCCCCCCCCCGGGGTCATCCCTGTAACATCTGTGGGATTCTTTGGGGACTCAGGGAAAAATGTACCTCTTTGATATATCTTCTTTCTTTATAGAATAGAATAAAGTCACTTCTGAATTAGAGTTAGTATCAGCATGTTTGGAGAAAGACTTTGTTGATAGTTAGTTAAGATGTCCCGACCTTGATGGAGACTGTTTTTCTGGGAAACTTTGTGTGTGCGTCTCATGATTCTGTGCAGATCCAGTATTGGAGATGGTCCTTTCTGCAAACGATTCCAGACTTTGAGGCGTCTTTTCTGTGACCTCCGAGGTCATTGAGGATTAATCTGGGCCTGGGTGACACAGAGTCTACGCATTTTGAGAGATATATGTCCCTATCTGTCTACGGGTGGAAAGTTGCTTACTTTGCATGTTGTTAGAACCAATCAGAATCATTCCACATGGCAGTAATGACGTGTCTAGACCTTGAAAACAGTATAACTGTTCAGAAAATTGTATGTACGTTAGACGGAGGCGGGGAGACTGTTAGAGGGAGCGCGGCCTACGAACTCCTCTTGAAGCTGGCTTCTGCTGATGAAACTGCAAACTATTCTTCAGTAAATTTTCTTTAATTAATCTGACTCCTGACTCCTGGTCTTCATTTTTCACTACTGGTCCTGGGTCCTAAGCTGTTACCCCAACAGTTTATGGTGGAGGATTTGGCGAGCAATCATTCCTTGGTACACCTCTGGCAAACAAGTAGATAAGGTAGTATATTTTTATTATTAGACTTGTCTGACTGGAAGAGACTGGGTTGGGGGTACGGGAGAGCCTTTAATTTCGAGAGGAAATAAGGATTACTTATACTACGGGTTGTGTTCAGCTATCTCGAGTGAGTCAAGAAGCTTTGTTAAGAAACACAAAAGGGTATAAGCGGGCGCTCTGGGTTGCCAGTAGAACTGTTACCAGAGTGAAATAGTGGCATGCGGAAGGAGAGCTGATTGTTGAAGCTAAGGTGAGGTCACCACTCCTCAGGGGCATGCGGCACTGGACAAAGAGGACCAGTGCACACCGCAAACCTTCTCCGTCTCTTCCAACTCAGACAGGGGGCCCCCGAATTTAGGACAATAGACAGTTAGGGATTAAGTTATTAGTTAAACAAAATAAAAATAGATTCAGGGTTGTTTGCCAGGGATGCATCAGGAACGATCCCGAGTAAAATGTAAGGTATGACCTAAATTGGAATGGACCAGTAAGTGACTTTTTCGTATAAGTGTACTTTGCAGTTTCATCACGCAGAAGCCACAGCTGTGTTGGTTAAAGATCGCCGCCTCCATCTCTGCTGGTATAATTTCAGGTGAGTATGAACTTTGACTAAAATGATGGCTAAAAATTTGAGTGACATAATCAGTCCAGATAAAGATTTTGAGACGAAAGACAGCAAACGCTGTAAGCAGCGCTGCTCTGAAGCCCTGACGTCAAAGAAATTTGAAAGAATTATCAAGTAAATGGGCAGCAAAAGTTTTAATTCTAATTGGAAAAGTTAATCAGAAACTTGACTGGCTAAAAGCTAAAAGACTGGAAAAATTTTAATTCCTAACTGTTTGTGAGATAAATTGGCAGAAATCACTGAAAATTACGTAGGATTTGGTTTGTGTAGTGTGAGTAAAAGGACTTGAAGTTGTTTTTGAAAAGAAAAAGGAAAAAGCAGATATAGTCACGGAGGGATTTTAAACAGAGTGCACAGATTGAAAATAAGGAAATAAGGAATAAGTTCAATAAATTGAAGTCTTAAGGAATTCCTTTTAAAGGAAAGATCCATGATCATTTTAAAATAAATTATGAGGTTAAAAATTAATGGCAGTAACTATATAATTAGAGACATAGAGGGTTTAAATGATAAAAATGTTAAAATGATTCGTGAAAAATTCTGATAAAGTTTATTTGACTGGATGTTGGTAAAAACACTGTAGGAGAATTGTGTTAAATGTGTAAATAGCGTTAAAAGCTAAAAACCCTAGAAGCTGATGTTTTGTTTTCAAAAGATAAGCTCCTGCTGAGCTGTAATAAAACAATTCGCTTATCTGAATCTGGCCCACCATGTCATTTCTGGTGCTGGGGCTAAAATTGGAAGAGTAACTCAGACTCAATTTGGATGTTTGAAGTTTAAATTTATTGTTTGGGCAAAAGACAAATATAAAATTATGGTTATTTGGAACCGTCAATTCTGGCAAAAGATAGAGTTAAAAGGAAAATGTCTGTCGCTTATTTGAAAACAATTTTAATTTCTAGCCAGGTCTTACGCTGAGCTAGTGTGAAGTCTGATGTTTATTGGAAGAGAAATGTGATCTCTAGCCAAGTCTTATGCTGTGCTAGAGTGACAAGTTAAAAGTTTATGAAAATGCAGTACCAGTACTGAATGCATAGAAGTCTCTCTCTTTCGAAACCAGCTCAAGGCTGATATCTGAGCCTGTGCCACAGATGATAGAAGATATTGATGAGTAAAAGCACATGGCATCACTTGAAAATAATAAGACATGTTTTAGGGAAAACAGGGTTTTAAAAAGGTATGAGATGAATTTAACATTGAAGTTAAAGTCTTAGAAGACTGTTAAAAAGGTTATATATAGAGAGAGAGAGACTGCTTGTGGAAGCAGGGATGGTACAATTTGTTATCGCCCTGCTAAAGCTGAAACAAAACAAAGAAATTATATCAGAACCAAAACAATCCAGCTGACTTTTGTAGAGACAAATTAATAATGAGCAGATGCAAAAACTGAGTTTAAATAATAATTTGAGTAAACACTAAAAGTAAAATTTGCGGATGAGCAATTAATGTTAAATGTGTGTGTGGGTGTGACTGCACTTTATGTTGTATGTGTTCCTAGAACTGTTCTATCCTGATTGGGTGTCATTAACCTCTGGAATGAGTATTTGACCATTACAGATGGGTTAAGGTAAACGACAACCTTTAGAGAAACTGATAATTTTGAAGGAATCTGGTGAAAAGATGATCCAGAACACGGGACGAGCTTTAAATGGATTGTTATCCAGCTCTGTCTGTTATGACGACTTTTGTCATTTATGATGTTGATTTGAATTACTCTCTGGATTAGTTAAAGTGGAATTGTAAAGTTAAAGATTGCCGTCCATCATGGGTTAAAACCATTGTCTAAATTCAACTGAGGGCTTAAATTTAATAATGTCAATTGATTAAAAATGGTAGGCGTAAATGTTATAGACTTGACGGCAGAGACAAAGTGACAAATTGGCTGAAGTCACTATCTAAATTATCCAGAGACCCCCTCAAAATTCTGAAAGGCCGGAGGGCGACCAAAGAGATAACTTCTAAAAATGAAAAGTTTTATTTTTACTTTATTTTAATTTTTTATGATATTTTGATTTATATAGAGAACCACAATTAATGTTAAAGAAGAAGTGACTTTAAGTATTTCTGTGTGACTGTGATTGAGATAAGAGGAAAATAATATTTTGGTTTCTGCAGAGCAGGAGAGATAAGAAACAATAATGATCATATTGTGTGGCATCTCCAGATTGATAGAGGAATAATGAGAAATAGCCCAAAGATTAATGTTGTGAAATAGAATTTAGGAACACCCGTAAAGAGTTAATATAGTTATAAATGAGTGATATTGATGAACAAATCATTCTAAAACAGTTTTAAAGAAATTGATGATGACTTATAGTCCAAATTTAAAGTAATATGGGAGATTATGAAATCTGTAAGTTCTTGGTAAAGTTATGACACGTTTGGGTGTAAGTGGCAAGATAAGGCTAGTGAGGATTTGATGAAGTATCACTGCCAAGTGACATGAATTAAGAGGTTTAATATTTTGGTCATTTGGAGCTTACACCTGAAGAGTTTTAATGAACAAGACATTGAGAATAAAAGAAAATTAAAAAAGGGTACTTTAAGGAAAACCATGATGAATGATCTTAAATGTTTTACTAATCACATGGTGATTAATAATTTGGTATTAGGTATATTTAAGCATAATGTCAACATGATAAAGATGAGTAAACAAGCTGAAGTCATTTTGATGAAAAGGTTTTAACATTAACTATTTATTTGTTTATTTTGTTTTTGGTTATGTTCATTTATGGTTAAAGATTATGTGGGCTATGATGAGTGAAAATGGGTCTGTCGGGAAAAGTAAATTTAGCAAAAGGGTTCTTGAGTAAAAATTAGGAACAAGTTTATGTTTTAAGTGGAAATAATGAGATGGATGATGTGAATGTTTTATTTTATTTTCTATTATTTTGAGGTGGGGCATGCTATATGAGACTGAATGCAATTGGATGGACTATTATGTGGTTTATTTTTTATTTATTTACTTTTTATTTTTTTATTTTTTTATTTCAGGCCACTATTGAGTTTTATACCTGAAAAGGTCTGTTTTGAAAAAGTAACTACAATCCTATTTTTAATTGGAAATTAGGAACCAGCCTAAATTGGTAGACCATTAATACCCCCACTTTGGCCTCAGTAGAAACTTAAAGGGTGGGTTCTAGAATCCACTGCCTCTCCAATATAATTGTATATATATATCTTAATTAAATTTATAATCAAAGACTCAGTCAATATTTATCTTTCTATATTATTATCATGAATTGAATGATCCTCCCTAGGTATGATTTTGTTTCTTCCTTTATATTTTCCCGGGAAGGTGTTTCGGGCATGTCCAACCGGGAGGAGGCCCCGGGGAAGACCGAGGACACGCTGGAGGGACTATGTCTCCCGGCTGGCCTTGGAACGCCTCGGTGTCCCCCCGGAAGAGCTAGAGGAAGTGTCTAGGGAGAGGGAAGTCTGGGCATCTCTGCTTAGACTGCTGCCCCCGCGACCCGGCCCCGGATAAGCGGAAGAAGATGGATGGATGGATGGATGTATTTGCTCTCTGAGTGGTGACTGAGGGTCTGTCCTAGGCGTGTGTGATGTCTCACGAGAACACTCGTATCAGGAAAACTGTGTGATCAGGAACTATTATTAACCTGTCTCCATGTTTTTACTCATTTGAAAGCAGACCCGGGGCTCTGCTGACTCTTGAATGCACTTTCCAAAAGGTTCCAGAGAATATCGGATCCGGTTGAGGGTCAAAGATATTAAGCGATGACCAATGAGCATGAGGTGATTCGCCGATGACGGGTAAGCTCTTCTGTTGGCCAGCGGAGGACAACCTAAGCCAATGGGGGTCACCGCCATTGGGGCACCTCCAAGAAGGGGGGGTGTTTTTATGTGAGGTGGGTATGAGAGGTGAGGCAGATGTCTGTGAGGCCAGCAGCATCACTGTGGGGAGGGGAAGCTGTGTTTCGTAGGGGCCAAGGTCAAGACTGGACACAGCAGCCCCTGCCCTAATATTGGCCCCTCTATACCGCTCACCAAATACCGCATAATTGAGAGCCAGGAAACACCTTAAAGATTGGCATTCAAGGGTCAGCTGAGATCATTCTGGTCATTTTAACCTTGCAAATTTCAGTCATGTGTTCAGATTTTAGAGGCATCACACACCTCTAACTTGATGGGAATGCAGCAACAGAGATTGCTCATTTAGCCCGGCTTCCAGAGATTAAATATGGATTTGTCTTTCATTTTATTTTATTTTATTTTATTTTATTCTATATTTCCTTTTACTGAAACCCTAAATAATTGTATGAATACTATTGTACTATTTTGTCTGTTCCCCTCTCAATGAGAGAAAGCACGTTATCAGTATGTGGATCAGGAGTTTTGAGAAAAGAAGAACATTGGGGCCCTGTTTGTGAGTGGAAGGGGTAAAGAGCCTCAAAACGGGGACTGGTCTTTTTAGTGGCCAGCATGTCCGTGATGAGGTGAAGAGACAATTGTGACCCTAAAGGGAAACATGCGTCACCACTTGACCTTCCGTAGTGACCTCACTTGTAGACCAGACGTGGCGGTGTGGGACCCCCACATATGGTCTAAAAGGGGGGAATGAAGGGTCAAGGGTCAAGCCAAACATCACTTGTCTCTTCATCAGACACATATCCTTCAAGAATGATTTTATGTTCCATATTAAAATAAGAATGAATGATAATGAAATTATAACCATTTCCTACATTTGATAAATCAGTTCTCTATATTCAAGGAGTGATTTTGGATATTGTAGTGTTTTAGTTGCTCTGTGCTTTTGAATCCAGATTATTCAGGAGCTGCTCTGATGTCTGTGTCAAGACGTGCTGACAAGCAACTGTCCTTGGTGTTGTAATACACTCCAGGGAGTAAAACGAGATCAGCATGTGTTAACTATATGTCTTACTGAGGGGACCCCTGGGGTCATCCATGTAACAGCTATGGGACTCTTTTGGGGAGAAATGTACCTCTCTGATACTTTTCTTTCTTTATAGAATAAAGTAACTTCTGTACTAAATGTAGTATCAGTATGTTTTGGAGAAGTGCTTTGTTGATAGTTAGTTAAGATGTCCCGACCTTGATGGAAACTGTTTTTCTGGGAAACTTTGTGTGTGCGTCTCATGATTCTGTGCAGATCCAGTATTGGAGATGGTCCTTTCGGCAAACGATTCCAGACTTTGAGGCGTCTTTTCTGTGACCTCCGAGGTCATTGAGGATTAATCTGGGCCTGGGCGACATCAAGTCTACGCATTTTTAGTGATATATGCTCCTATCTGTCTACGTGTGGAAAGTTGCTTACATTGCATGTTGTTAGAACGAATCAGAATCATTCCACATGGCAGTAATGACGTGTCTAGACCTTGAAAACAGTATAACTGTTCAGAAAATTGTATGTACGTTAGACGGAGGCGGGGAGACTGTTAGAGGGAGTGCGGCCTACAAACTCCTCTTGAAGCTGGCTTCTGCTGATGAAACTGCAAACTATTCTTCAGTAAATTTTCTTTAATTAATCTGACTCCTGACTCCTGGTCTTCATTTTTCACTACTGGTCCTGGGTCCTAAGCTGTTACCCCAACAATTAGTTAAGCATGAATAAATGCATATTAGTGCACCCCTATTGTAGCGTTACAAATATTTCTTATTTAGTGCTTTACATTTTTCAAGTAGGTCAATTTCTTATGTATCTTTGCTCTATTGTAATTTGTGACTGTTTACTTGTCTTCAGTAAGCTTGTTTTGAAGTTTGTTTTTTTTGTTTTTACTTAGGCTAGTATTTTTTGTGATACTGAAATTGGTGACAAGTGCATCAAAAATGTTGATATGTAAAAAAAAAAAAAATTCTTATTCAAAGCAAAAGTAACTATATTGTGATATATATATATACATACAGTATATACTATTATTGTGAGGGGCCCTGTACAGGGTATCCGCGGGGCATTAAAAAGCATTAAAAGTCATTAAATGGATTTTGCGAAAATTAAGGCCTTAAATGGCATTAAAAAGCATTAAATTGTATTCTTACAGGCATTATTTTTTTTTTAGATAGCCAGTTTATATTGAACATAGCCTTCATAAGAAAGCGCAATGTGATGAATATACTTATTAACCTGATCTAGCTTCCGAAACCCCCGCTACTGCCGCACGAGCGCGAGATCTTGCTTTCCTGCCACTGCGCAGGCGCACCTCTCTCTGCGTCTGCTGAGTGGCTGAGAGGAGCAGCGCATTCAGTTGAGGCTGTGCGCTCTGCCAGAGAACAAAAAAACTAGAGCTGCGTCCGAAATCGAATAGTTCTCTACTATATAGTGTGCGAAAAACAGTATGCCAACAGAGTAGTACGTCCGAATTCATAGTAAGATTCTTACGAGATTCGGCGAGATTCTGAAGTGCGCATGCGATGGACACTTTACTCTCCTCCCATGAGGCCATGGAAGACGATTTATGAATGGAGGTGAAGGGACGCAACTGACGCTGGTAGGTCACATGATCATGACAACATGGCGGATGTAGTACGTCCGGATTACATTCATACTACATTAATTCATACTATATAGAACATATTTTTTTAACGGTCGCGAAGTTCGTTCAAATTCAAATGTAGTACCTACTCACCCAGTACGTGATTTCTGACGCAGCCTAGTGGTGTGGGTTGTGCCAGAATCAAGTTCTCTATCACTCTTTAACAAACAATAACACACAGAATTATGCCTAAATGTACGTTTTATGAAGTATCCTCATAAGAACAATGAGTTTTAAATGAGTTAAATAACGTCTAAAATTAACTTTGAACAAATATTTAATATATACTGTCTTTATTTTTTCTACATTGGTGATTTACTGTGGAATTATTACATCATACAATGTATTAAAAACATGTTTTAGACAGAAAAATGTGTGAATAATCTAGAAAAAAATTTCAATTGACAGAATGTTTACATTAAAATATATTATGCATACCCACTATCTATCTACCTTTTGTATTTGTTGCTTTGCATATTGTATGTTCAGGGATGACTGATAAGCAGACATGCTATTTATGACTGGATGTAACTTTTGATAACTTTGCAGTAAAAGTGGCTATTGATTTTGCCCTATCAGTGTGGCTCTCCTAAAAAAATAGCTGTTTAGGCTTGTGCACCATCTCGAGGGGAAATGGACACATGAGTGACGCACACACATAAGGAAACTCAGTTAAACATACTGCGGTAAAAATTCAAAATGTGGAGTTTTTTTAACTTGATACAGTTATCAGATACAAAATCACACGACCTAGAATGCTGTTTTCCTAAGCAGGCTAGCATCACGATTAAAAACGTGACACTGATTTCATACAACAGTCCAGTTAACAAATAGTTAATATTAAGTCAATTACATTTTAGAAGGAACATTGTTTGAAATTATTTTCACTGCTAAAATAGAACAAAAACAGTCAAAGATCACAGCAGAACCATATAGCAACCCTGAATCCCAATGTGCATACTATCCGCCCTATATAGTATTGAATATTACTAATGTCTTTAGGATGGATAGAATGCACATTGAGATGCAGGCTCAGTCTTGATTTCGTAACTGAATGATTCAGCGTTTTGACCAATCGGTTGAGTCAAAGATTCAATGACCCATTTATAAACACCTGCCTCATTCTTGAATGAATCAGCCATTGGAATGAATCGTTTGAATGAATGACTCACTTAAGACAGTTACTTGACGCCATCTACTGGTGGTTTACTTTTAATTTCTTAACATTTCTTACAATCCCATAAAATTATTTAATTCAATTGTAAATTTGTAAATGATTTAGTTTGATTGGTAACAGACACAAATCTATCACACATGTAGATTCAAGTATGTTAAAGCTCCAATATTCTGAAAGGATATTGCTTCAGAAATTTTACACTACAAAAAATCTCATTTTTTCGGACAAGCAACTGTTTTACTCGTACAAGTAAATGACAAGGCTTAATGTCGAGCCCTGTATGTAGTCTTAATGGGCCGCGTTTCAGTCACCATTTTATATTGTCTGACAACAAAAACTGAAAAATATATAGATGAAACAATTTTATTGGGGATTTGGCTGTATTAAAATATATAATGGGAGCATAAAGGGTAGCAGCAGAGAAGCAAACAAATATAAAGGGCTGACACTTGGCAGAATGTGAATGCAAATATTCGAATTGCCGTATGACGTCATCTATCGACATTTAGCGACATATATATGGCATTAAAAATAAAACAAATCGGCATTAAAAAGCATTAAATTAGATTTGATGAAACCTGCAGAAACCCTGCTGTAGTAACTCATAGCCCCGGGGCCCAGTGAGGTCTTAATGCAGCCCTGCATCTGTGTGTTCAGAATGCTATTGCGTTTTATTCATGTGACGCGGCATGAGTGTTGTTTCTCTCTAGTGCATCACTTTTGCATGTATTTACATGTAATATCTTTGATATTTTATAGTGCATCAGTGTTATAAATTACAGTTGTGTATTTACATTTCGTCTCACTCTACGGGTCTGTTGAATCAACGGGCGCATTTGCGTCACGCAATCTGTTACATTCCATTTGTTTTCATTAACATGTTTTGGAGGGTGTTTGTTTCTCTTCCACTTTTTTTCTGTTTTGTTAATTTCTTTAGGGAATCCTCATTACGGACGAACATTACTGACGTCACTACGTCATACGTAATGAGCGATGTTCGGCCAATCGGCGGACGTGCCTGCAGGATAAGAGGCCTCGTTTCCCATGGATGGGCAGTGAGCAGATCAGCGTGAACTCTCACTCATTGCTGTCTCTGTCTTAGTCATATTTGTGACTGTCAAAGTATCCTAATTGTTATGGGAAGCCTTTGCTTAGTCTGTCCTAGTTAACTCTATTTTGGAGTTTGTTCGTTGCTATGTTAGAGTTAGACTCGTCACGTTTGAGAGTGCTTGCGCTAATTGTATTGCCGGCAGGTGTTTGAGAGCGTTACACGCGTATGAGACACATGGTGAAATAACTCGTCAGTGGAGGTCGGATTTCTTTGTTTCGTGTTAGTTGTTTGTCTATTTACTTCCATTTAGATAGGTCGTTTTTTCTAATGTTATATTAGTTAAAAAGCGAGATCGCCCTCAGTTGTAATTTTGTTTGGTAGTTAGTGTAGTTTATTTATAGCGTCGCATACGCTGAAGATTTCGGTTTTGTTTCTACATTTTTCTTTGTTAGTTAGTATTAGAGGTTGGGTTAGTAATCATTGGGTTTTATTTTGATTATTTCATTGATTTGGGCGACTCTCTTGTTATTGATTCTTTCGTTTTCTGTTACTTTTCATTATGGTGATTTTTGTGGTATTGTTTTCCTTGGAATAAATTACTTTAATGTCATTTATTCAGGTTGTTGGATGTGTTTTTCTACCTGCACCCCTCAACAGTCACATCTCACATAAATGTTATGTCATCCCTTTTAAACATCTTTTAAACACGTAACACAATCAAATAAGCAAAAGTTCAAGGGTGTGCGCATCATTTAGATCAGATTGTGTTTTGTTGTTTAGTGATCTAATATGACGACGGAATGAATTCAAGATGTGTATTCCTATTACACAACACTGTATTTTACCAAAAAGCGAGTGTCTTTTGACCTTTGTTAATGAATGCTTCAGCGTCACTCAAACACGCAACAGATAATGGGAGCGCATAATCATTTAAGTGCAACTTCAAATCATGATTAAAGTATCAATTCGATGTGTCAGAGGTGAATATATGCAGGTTATAAAGCGTTTTATGATGCTTATCATTCAAGCATGTTGTCAGTTTGAGAGAACCAATGCATGCTGTAACCGTGAGTGGATCTGCATAGAGAATAAATATTTAATGGTGACTGTACTATAGAAAACTATTGAATGTAATGCTAAATGTTAAACAACACACTATATGGTTGAATACTTGGAGGAATTGGAGTGGCAATGCCTTCTAATAATTGAATACATTTAAATGTATAGTGTAGCAAACATTATAATAATGGAGAACATGTCACTGATTGCATTTTTATTTTAAAGAAAACATTATTTTAAAAACAATGACAGGATATCTTTTAATTACATTAATTAATAATTGGACTGTAAAAATTCAATTCAATTCAATTCATTAGCAGAGAAGCCGCATCTGAAGAGGCATTTAGATGCGTTTACACACAGACTGTCTAATGTAGCTCAGCTGGCATGAATACAGTTACACTGCTACAATTGCTCAATTAATGTGATTAATGTTTTAAATATTATTTAGAATATAGACGGTTTCATTGGACGGACGCATGTTGCCATGGTTATGCGCCTGGCCCGAAGTTAACTTCCGGTCTGTGTTTGTTTTAACGGTCTGGCTATCGGTGGATAGTCCTACTCAGTAGAAACACATTTCTTACGTATTATTCTAACATGATATAAATATTAATGATCAAGCAGAGAGAATATGACACCAGTGCAAAAACTTTGTGTGCGACTCATCAAAAAGACTTGAATGCTTCATAAATATCCAGTCTGACTGCATATGAGATTGGCGTCTAATGTCATTCAGACTGTATGTCTAATATAATTGACTTGTTATTTATTTAGCTTGTTATCAGAAATAATCTACTCTAGAGGTAACTTATTCTGGCTGTGTTTACACTTGGCATTAACATGTGATCACCGTGATCCGATCAATCGGATGGGCTCATCAGTCGATCAGGACACAGCACGTTTACATTTGTTCACATCAAGAGGCTGCCATCCGGATAACTGAACGGATTTATGTGTCCTGCAAAATATTTAAATTAGGTATGTAATAGGCCTTTATCATGGAGTTTAAAACAACTTTCGCTTTATCCTCTATTAAAGGCAGTGTTCATAGAGCACAGGATTTTTGTGATCTATTCATATACAATCAATATCAAATAGGGAACTTTATCTAAAAGTTTAAGTTTCCCAACATTAATCTTATATTATGAAACATTTTATTCTGACGCATTGGATGATTGAAAGGTGCAAGCATTTATATAGGCTACTGTACAGAAAAAGGCATTACACCGTCTTTAAAGCAGCGTTACTCAAAGTGTGGGGCGCGCCCCAATGGTGGGGAATAGAGACATGACAAGTGGGGCGCGACAAATGGGACGAAATTTGGTCATTTTTGAGCCCATCTCTATTACCCTTTTGAGCGGTCCCACATGTGGGATTTTTATTTCTGTGCCCCTGAGAGTACGGTACCACATATGGGATTTATAATGTTCAGTGACGTGTAGGGATGCACCGAATCCAGGGTTCGGGTTCGGATTCGGCCGAATATTGAGCTTTTTGACTGGGTTCGGTTTCTGCCGAACCTCAGAATTTATTTCCACCGAACCTGAACCCTAGGGTTGCACTATGCGCACCCCGCTGGTCGAACGTAATGACGCCGCTGCTGAAAGTGAAAATGGAACTCATGAACAGAAAACGTGGCAGTATACTTTAAGTCAAAAGAAGGCGATTCAAGTTGAGCTATACGCGTTCAATTTGCAATGCCGATTTGTCTTGTGATGACAAGGACCCCTAAACAACAGCCGCTGTTAAAACATTTGCATATGAAACATCCGAGAGAATACGAGTTGTGCATGAAGGAATCTACAGACAGCAGCCAAAATGTATTTTATTTTACTGTGCAAACAGCCTATAGATCTATAGATCAGATAAAATATAAATAAAATTAATAAAATATATAGGCCTACACTAAATATTTTTCACTTAAATAATTACCAAATTAAGATGACAAAACGAAAATACACTGAATCCGTAAGCTTTGAAGAACCGGAATTAGGTAAATAGGTAGATAATATACTATATATCTTTACATATACTATTCTCTTAAAACTATAATTTCGTTATTTTTACTAACCCAAATAATGCCTCATCCGCTAGGTTGCACGTGAGGGGGAAAAATAGGTTCCTTCCACTTAAGAGTTGAGCTCTTTTTATTTTAATATATCTCTTTACATAAATTAAAAAAAAAAATATTAAAAAAAATATATATTAAAAAAAAATATTTAATATATCTCTTTACATAAACTCCTCCATGGACTGCCACCTTAACGTGGTGGAGGGGTTTGAGTACCCGAATGACCCTAGGAGCTATGTTGTCCGGGGCTATATGCCCCTGGTAGGGTCTCCCAAGGCAAACAGGTCCTAGGTGACGGGTCAGACTATGAGCAGTTCAAAACCCTTATGATGACCAAAAAAAAGAGGACCGTGACGTCGCCCGGTATGGCGCAGCCGGGGCCCCACCCTGGAGCCAGGCCTGGGGTTGGGGCTCGTATGCGAGCGCCTGGTGGCCGGGCCTTCCCTCACGGGGTCCGGCCGGGCTCAGCCCGAAGGAGCGACGTGGGGACACCTTCCCGTGGGCCCACCACTCACGGGAGGGACCGTAAGGGGCCGGTGCAAAGCGAATTGGGCAGCAGTCGAAGGCGGGGGCCTAGACGACCCGATCCCTGGACACGGAAACTGGCTCTTGGGACATGGAATGTCACCTCGCTGGCGGGGAAAGAGCCTGAGCTTGTGCGTGAGGTTGAGAGGTTCCGACTAGAGATAGTCGGAATCACCTCCACGCATGGCTTGGGCTCTGGAACCACACTCCTCGAGAGGGGATGGACTCTTTACTACTCTGGAGTTGCCCATGGTGAGAGGCGGCGGGCTGGTGTGGGTTTGCTTATAGCCCCCCAGCTCTGCTGCCATGTGTTGGAGTTTACCCCGGTGAACGAGAGGGTCGTTTCCCTGCGGCTTCGGCTCGGGGATAGGTCTCTCACTGTTGTTTGTGCCTACGGGCCGAACGGCAGTGCAGAGTACCCGACCTTCTTGGAGTCTCTGGGAGGGGTGCTGAAGAGTGCTCCGACTGGGGACTCCGTCGTTCTACTTGGGGACTTCAACGCCCACGTGGGCAATGACAGTGAAACCTGGAGGGGCGTGATTGGGAGGAACGGCCCCCCTGATCTGAACCCGAGTGGTGTTCAGTTATTGGACTTCTGTGCTAGTTACAGTTTGTCCATAACGAACACCATGTTCAAGCATAAGGGTGTCCATCAGTGCACATGGCACCAGGACACCCTAGGTCGTAGGTCAATGATCGACTTTGTGGTCGTTTCATCTGATCTGCGGCCGTATGTCTTGGACACTCGGGTGAAGAGAGGGGCGGAGCTGTCAACTGATCACCACCTGGTGGTGAGTTGGATCCGATGGCGGGGGAGGAAGCTGGATAGACTCGGTAGACCCAAACGTACTGTGAGGGTCTGCTGGGAACGTTTGGCCGAGTCTCCTGTCAGAGAGATCTTCAACTCCTGCCTCCGGCAGAGCTTCGACCGGATCCCGAGGGAGGCTGGAGATATTGAGTCCGAGTGGACCATGTTCTCCACCTCCATTGTCAAAGCGGCTGCTCGGAGCTGTGGCCGTAAGGTCTCCGGTGCCTGTCGAGGCGGCAATCCCCGAACCCGGTGGTGGACACCGGAAGTAAGGGATGCCGTCAAGCTGAAGAAGGAGTCCTATCGGGCCTGGTTGGCTTGTGGGACTCCTGAGGCAGCTGACAGGTACCGACAGGCTAAACGGACTGCAGCCCGGGTGGTCGTGGAGGCAAAAACTCGGGCCTGGGAGGAGTTCGGTGAGGCCATGGAAAAAGACTATCGGCTGGCCTCGAAGAAATTCTGGCAAACCGTCCGGCGCCTCAGGAGGGGGAAGCAGTGCCCTACCAACGCTGTTTACAGTGGCGATGGGCGGCTGTTGACCTCGACTGGGGATGTTGTCGGACGGTGGAAGGAATACTTCGAGGATCTCCTCAATCCCGCCGTCACGTCTTCCATTGAGGAAGCAGAGGCTGGGGGCTCAGAGGAGGACTCGTCCATCACCCGGGCTGAAGTCACCGAGGTGGTCAAGAAACTCCTCGGTGGCAAGGCACCGGGGGTGGATGAGATCCGCCCTGAGTACCTCAAGTCTCTGGATGTTGTGGGGCTGTCTTGGCTGACACGCCTCTGCAGCATCGCGTGGCGGTCGGGGACAGTGCCTCTGGGATGGCAGACCGGGGTGGTGGTCCCTCTTTTTAAGAAGGGGGACCGGAGGGTGTGTTCCAACTATAGGGGGATCACACTTCTCAGCCTCCCCGGGAAAGTCTATGCCAGGGTACTGGAGAGGAGAATCCGGCCGATAGTGGAACCTCGGATTCAGGAGGAACAGTGTGGTTTTCGTCCTGGTCGCGGAACACTGGACCAGCTCTATACCCTCTACAGGGTGCTGGAGGGTTCATGGGAGTTTGCCCAACCAGTCCACATTTGTTTTGTGGATTTGGAGAAGGCATTCGACTGTGTCCCTCGCGGCGTCCTGTGGAGGGTGCTGGGGGAATATGGGGTCCGGGGTCCTTTGCTAAGGACCGGAGGGTGTCAGGTTTGGGGACCACACGGTTTCGTCTCTGCTCTTTGCGGATGACGTTGTCGTGTTGGCCCCTTCTAACCAGGACCTTCAGCATGCATTGGGACGGTTTGCAGCCGAGTGTGAAGCGGCTGGGATGGGGATCAGCACCTCCAAATCCGAGGCCATGGTCCTCAGTCGGAAAAGGGTGGCTTGCCCACTCCAGGTTGGTGGAGAGTTCCTGCCCCAAGTGGAGGAGTTTAAGTATCTAGGGGTCTTGTTCACGAGTGAGGGGAGGATGGAACGGGAGATTGACAGACGGATCGGTGCAGCTTCTGCAGTAATGCAGTCGATGTACCGGTCTGTCGTGGTGAAGAAAGAGCTAAGCCGTAAGGCGAAGCTCTCGATTTACCGGTCAATCTACGTTCCTACTCTCACCTATGGTCATGAGCTTTGGGCCATGACCGAAAGGACGAGATCCCGGATACAGGCGGCCGAAATGAGCTTTCTCCGCAGGGTGGCTGGGCGCTCCCTTAGAGATAGGGTGAGAAGCTCAGTCACTCGGGAGGAACTCGGAGTAGAGCCGCTGCTCCTCCACATCGAGAGGGGACAGCTGAGGTGGCTCGGGCATCTGTTCCGGATGCCTCCTGAACGCCTTCCCGGGAAGGTGTTTCGGGCATGTCCAACCGGGAGGAGGCCCCGGGGAAGACCGAGGACACGCTGGAGGGACTATGTCTCCCGGCTGGCCTTGGAACGCCTCGGTGTCCCCCCGGAAGAGCTAGAGGAAGTGTCTAGGGAGAGGGAAGTCTGGGCATCTCTGCTTAGACTGCAGCCCCCGCGACCCGGCCCCGGATAAGCGGAAGAAGATGGATGGATCTTTACATAAATACTATTTTCTACTTTAAAAAAAAAAAATAACTTCGTTATTTTACTAACCCAGTGTTTTGTATGTGAATGCTGTTTCACGTGAATATTACCACAGGAGTGAAGCACAAAGCTTTTTTTTGCCTAGAAAGGAAATAATGGTCAGATAGCACTTTTTCATTCTGTTTTCGATCTGGATCTGGTCACTCGATTTTCCGTGAATTTGAACAATAGGCCTAGTCCATTTTATCCCAATGGACATGGACATCTCAATCATTCTTATCCCAAATCTTCACTCACGTCGCCATTTTCGCAGGGGATTATAAACGTTACTTCCTTTCGTTTGCTTATAATTAAGTCTATTATAGCTATTCACATCATTTACTGTGGGAAAGTATAAAAAACACTGTAAGACGAATACCTTTTTACTTCAAATTTTATTTAACACAGTTTGTTCTTGTTATTAAACTTGGTAAGGCGTTTATTTGAATAGCGCATTTCACACACGCCGGTGATTTTAGTTTTGTTTTCTCTGGCAGTGAATAATCAAACATTGCCTAAATGTCTTGACCCTGTGGAAAATAAAATCCGCTCTTCAGACCTTTTACAACAAGTGTTGCTTTGCAACATCAGTAGAACATATGAAGACGAAGATATTCAAGAAGGTGTCTATTCAGTGTCCCATTCCTCTCAAAGCGCAGAGCGGTATATGACGCATCTTTGCGGGGAAATAGTATGAATCAAATATTTTTCTAACTAATATTTAATTTTCATATATTCTTGAGGTTACCATTATTTACTGAAAATCGTTTTTGTTTTATAGGCTGTGTTGTTTCACTGACGGAAGTGCTAAAATAAACACGCATGCTTATGGATGTTTCAGCCTCAAATGATTTCAAAATGTAGGCTATATATATCTGACATAGACTACCGTATTTAAAATAGCATATATGCATTAGTTACATTCTCAATTTAATTTACAGAGCAATCCCTGCTAAGTTTTTAGTTTAACTAATACTATAGAAGAGGATTAGTGTGTGTCGCACACAACAGACTCGCGACGGGAGCGTGGCATCAGGATGGTGGCACAACCCTAGCGCGCGCCTCCTGCGCTCTCCGTTGGGTTGTTCTTTGAAACGACAGAGGACAACTCGGGGTAATTTTTCTATAAACCATCATGAAATAGCGTAGAGAAGAACATACACGACAATGTTTACTTTAGTAAACTTGACCAAAACAGTTAATGGTCAATAGCATCCCTACACTGCTGTGGACGTTGTTAACTTCATTAATGTGTTTACTGTGATAATGGACTGCGGATGAGAGTAGGATTCGGTATTCGGTTTCGGATTCGGCCGAATCTTAACCAGTGGATTCGGTTTTCGGCCGAACCCCAAAAATCTGGATTCGGTGCATCCCTAGTGACGTGACATAACTGCCAGATTCAAACTGTGCTTTCAAACAAGGCGGCGCCCATCTCATGTTATAGATCAAAGTCAAGATCATTTATGAAGGTTTTTAAATGGCAAAACACACTCACTTACACATATTTGAGAATTGGATTATTAGATAGTTGATGACATGGTAAGCAAGTTTGTCAATATTTCAAATAAAAAAGGAAAGTAGATAGATCGATCATACAGCGCTATTTAGGCTGCGGTGAGTCACGTGACAAGCATGACGCCTCGCCATGGAAACATTGAGGGGAAACGTTCTAAAATAACGGTATTTCAGATCAACACATGCAAGTGACCACTAGGTGTCGCCGTAGAGCCGGGTGTCAGATTGATTAGAAGCTTTGACACAATATGGCACATTTTCTTCAACTTTTTCAGTGCTTCACGAAGCCTCGGTCTGCCCATCACTAGTAAGAAATCCAAAACCAAGAGACAAGAAAACAGGGAAACCGCTCAGAAATGCAGCGTGAACAAAACAAAATTATTTCCCCCAGAGACAATGAATGACAGACATGACCAGGCTTATAAAACGTGAGCTAACAAGGTAATGGGGTGCAGGTGGATGAAATCAGGAAGGAAGTCCAGGTAGTGAGTGATGTGGGAAATGTAGTCCTTAGATGAAATGACAATAGTCCAGGGTGGCGTGCCCTCTTGTGATGATCATGGGCACTCTCACTGGTGATCGTAACAGAGACCAATCTTTCATGTGAAAGTGAAGGTTGAAATGTTATTATTTAATGTTATTTTTTTTGCATTATTATTTGTTATTATTTTTCATAACTATTTGTATAATGTATTTTGTAAAGGCAGGCTGTGTCAGCACATGTGTCCCAAGGAGAGATATGGATTAGCTATATTTGGTACAGGAATTCCACTGAAGCATACAGTAGCATGCATCTGTTCCATGATGTATCGGCAACTACTTATTTAATGGGAAGTGGATTGAGCAACACATGAAAGCATGATGTATTCGCTCTATTTTAAACATAGGGCGCATGTTTCTCTACCGTCTAAGGAAATCTCTTCCTAGTGAGTTCCTCTGTTAGTAGTATATAACATCCAAATTGTGTGTACTGCCCCAGCGGGAGACGAGAGATAGAAGACGGCAGAGACGAGACAAAGACGATGACGACAATGAGATAGAGGAAGAGGGAGGATGGAGAAGGGAGAGGGTAGAGGAACGGAGGAATGGAAAAACACATACAGCTGGCATGAGACAATAACTTTTCAATGTCTCTACTATGTCTGACATATAAAAATAATAAATAACAGATCTCTTGGCAAATTACTAGTATCCGGTCCTGTGATTTGGGGACAAAGCATAATTTTCAGATCAACAGAAAGCCACGTTTCTAGCATCTGTAAAACTGCATTCTACCATCTTAAAAATATATCTAAATTACGCCACATGCTCTCAATGCAAAATGCTGAACAGTTAGTTCATGCGTTCATGACCTCAAGGTTAGCTTATTGTAATGCACTACTGGGTTGGTCAGCCGGAACCGGGAACACTTCCCATAACACCTGATGTACTCGTTACATCATCAGAAGAATGGCATCTACGCTAATGATAGTCTCTGTTTTATCCCGAGGTTTACTGCAGTCAGCCGGATCCGGGCCGTATCCAGATCAGATGGTGGACCTGCGCCCAGAGAAGACCAACACAGGACCCTGAAGTGTCTGCAGAGACCGTCAGTACGTTTACATGGACAATGATATTAATCTGATTAAGACCATACTCTGATTAAGAAACTACCATGTAAACAGCAATTTCTAAGTACCTTAATCCGGGTAAAGCCATACTCTAATTAAACAAAAATCGCGCGTACAAAACAGTAACAATGTGCTCAAATTCCTGTTTATCTTTTACGTATCTGTCAGTCTGAAATGTCGCCATGACGTGTTGCTATGGGGCGTGTCTTGCTTGACTGCCCATTCTGACACTGCCTCCTATATATTTTTTTCTTTGTGTTGTAATAATTCTGCTCATTGTAAAAGTAAAATACAATAAGTTTGTATCTGTAATCCCAGATTCATAAGTGTCTGCTTACAACAGCGGTCGGGAACCTCTAGGCTCGCGAGCCATATGGCCATTCAGTGAGCGCTTGTGGCTCGATGGCAGAAAAAAACAATCCAAACAATCACGATTTTGAAACCTTAATTTTCATCATTAATCAAAGCTATTATTAGAAATGTAGGCTGTCAAGAAGGAGGCAAGATGGGCAGTGTCTCTTAAAAAATAAGAGAATAATATATAATATTAAAAAAAATAAAACTATATATATATATATATATATATATATATATATATATATATATATATATATATATATATATATATATATATATATTACATTAAAAAGTATAAAAATCACTGGTTTTTATAAAGTGACACTGTCCAACAGCGACACCCGCAGGTAAAGTTACAGCGGTTCGCCTGAGCCCATTGATTTGAACACACCCACGAAAGTCGCGCTATGATTGGACGCCGGACAGCGTAGCGTGGCATGGGGACGTAATGACGTGCCATTAATCGAGCTATGTTCTGTAACATGTAAAACGGGAACATGAAGGTAATATTCTAAAAGCAACTCATGTAAACGCCTTAATCAGAATATTGTCTTATTCAGAGTAAGGTCAATAATTAGATTACTGCTGTCCATGTCAATTAGACTCCCCCTGGAATTACCACATCGACACGGCATCCTCAATAAACCCGTCTCTGGCACGATGACTCCGATTGTTTGAATATTCCTATTTAATAATTGTAAAAAAAAAAAATTGAAATCGATATGTCATCCTCAATAAACCCGTCTCCGGCCTGACGGCTCCGATCTTTCGAATATTCCGATCTATTATAACCTCTGACCTGTAAATGAGACACACATCCCTCAGAGAACACACTCATGAGACACACATCCCTCAGAGAACACTCATGAGACACACGTCCCTCAGAGAACACACTCATGAGACACACATCCCTCAGAGAACACACTCATGAGACACACGTCCCTCAGAGAACACACTCATGAGACACACGTCCCTCAGAGAACACACTCATGAGACACACGTCCCTCAGAGAACACACTCATGAGACACACATCCCTCAGAGAACACACTCATGAGACCCACGTCCCTCAGAGAACACACTCATGAGAAACACATCCCTCAGAGAACACACTCATGAGACACACATCCCTCAGAGAACACACTCATGAGACACACATCCCTCAGAGAACACACTCATGAGACACACGTCCCTCAGAGAACACACTCATGAGACACACGTCCCTCAGAGAACACACTCATGAGACACACATCCCTCAGAGAACACACTCATGAGACACACATCCCTCAGAGAACACACTCATGAGACACACATCCCTCAGAGAACACACTCATGAGACACACACCCCTCAGAGAACACACTCATGAGACACACATCCCTCAGAGAACACACTCATGAGACACACATCCCTCAGAGAACACACTCATGAGACACACATCCCTCAGAGAACACACTCATGAGACACACACCCCTCAGAGAACACACTCATGAGACACACATCCCTCAGAGAACACACTCATGAGACACACATCCCTCAGAGAACACACTGATGAGACACACATTCCTCAGAGAACACACTCATGAGACACACATCCCCTCAGAGAACACACTCATGAGACACACGTCCCTCAGAGAACACACTCATGAGACACACGTCCCTCAGAGAACACACTCATGAGACACACGTCCCTCAGAGAACACACTCATGAGACACACGTCCCTCAGAGAACACACTCATGAGACACACGTCCCTCAGAGAACACACTCATGAGACACACATCCCTCAGAGAACACACTCATGAGACACACATCCCTCAGAGAACACACTCATGAGACACACATCCCTCAGAGAACACACTCATGAGACACACACCCCTCAGAGAACACACTCATGAGACACACATCCCTCAGAGAACACACTCATGAGACACACATCCCTCAGAGAACACACTCATGAGACACACACCCCTCAGAGAACACACTCATGAGACACACATCCCTCAGAGAACACACTCATGAGACACACATCCCTCAGAGAACACACTCATGAGACACACATCCCTCAGAGAACACACTCATGAGACACACATCCCTCAGAGAACACACTCATGAGACACACACCCCTCAGAGAACACACTCATGAGACACACATCCCTCAGAGAACACACTCATGAGACACACATCCCTCAGAGAACACACTGATGAGACACACATTCCTCCGAGAACACACTCATGAGACACACATCCCCTCAGAGAACACACTCATGAGACACACGTCCCTCAGAGAACACACTCATGAGACACACGTCCCTCAGAGAACACACTCATGAGACACACGTCCCTCAGAGAACACACTCATGAGACACACGTCCCTCAGAGAACACACTCATGAGACACACGTCCCTCAGAGAACACACTCATGAGACACACATCCCTCAGAGAACACACTCATGAGACACACATCCCTCAGAGAACACACTCATGAGACACACATCCCTCAGAGAACACACTCATGAGACACACACCCCTCAGAGAACACACTCATGAGACACACATCCCTCAGAGAACACACTCATGAGACACACATCCCTCAGAGAACACACTGATGAGACACACATTCCTCAGAGAACACACTCATGAGACACACATCCCCTCAGAGAACACACTCATGAGACACACGTCCCTCAGAGAACACACTCATGAGACACACGTCCCTCAGAGAACACACTCATGAGACACACGTCCCTCAGAGAACACACTCATGAGACACACGTCCCTCAGAGAACACACTCATGAGACACACGTCCCTCAGAGAACACACTCATGAGACACACATCCCTCAGAGAACACACTCATGAGACACACATCCCTCAGAGAACACACTCATGAGACACACATCCCTCAGAGAACACACTCATGAGACACACACCCCTCAGAGAACACACTCATGAGACACACATCCCTCAGAGAACACACTCATGAGACACACATCCCTCAGAGAACACACTCATGAGACACACATCCCTCAGAGAACACACTCATGAGACACACATCCCTCAGAGAACACACTCATGAGACACACACCCCTCAGAGAACACACTCATGAGACACACATCCCTCAGAGAACACACTCATGAGACACACATCCCTCAGAGAACACACTGATGAGACACACATTCCTCAGAGAACACACTCATGAGACACACATCCCCTCAGAGAACACACTCATGAGACACACATCCCCTCAGAGAACACACTCATGAGACACACGTCCCTCAGAGAACACACTCATGAGACACACATCCCCTCAGAGAACACACTCATGAGACACACGTCCCTCAGAGAACACACTCATGAGACACACGTCCCTCAGAGAACACACTCATGAGACACACGTCCCTCAGAGAACACACTCATGAGACACACATCCCTCAGAGAACACACTCATGAGACACACATCCCTCAGAGAACACACTCATGAGACACACATCCCTCAGAGAACACACTCATGAGACACACACCCCTCAGAGAACACACTCATGAGACACACATCCCTCAGAGAACACACTCATGAGACACACATCCCTCAGAGAACACACTCATGAGACACACATCCCTCAGAGAACACACTCATGAGACACACACCCCTCAGAGAACACACTCATGAGACACACACCCCTCTGACCTGTAAAGTTGCCAGAATAATAATCATACGCTGTTTGTTAAAAGGCCAGAGGAGAACTGCCCCCCCCCCCCCCTGTATATTAGCGGAAAAATAGTTGTAAAATAGCGGCAAGGCAGCTTGCTAGCTGGTTAGGAGGGTCGATAATGTGATTCAAAAGTGGTTGCCCAATCTCCTCACTAACACTCTTCCAAGCGAGGTTCTTTTTATTCCTGTCTCAGTGAACTATGACACTAGTTCATATTTCTACAGTGACTGCTCATCGCCAAAATTAAACGTCCCTCCATGTTGAATGAATGTTGAATGAATGAATGACTCCGGGAGGGCCTACCGGCGTTTATCATGTGCAGGCTCGTGATTGGTTAACGCAGCACGAACAGAAGCCAAAGTTCAGATTTTTTAACTCGGGCGTAGGCGCGAATTCGCTTCAAACGCGAGGATGCACAAAAAGCACCAAATAAAATCGCACAAGGCGCTCAATTTACATCTTTCGCATGAACTGGACGTGCAAATGAGGCGAAATTGTGTCTATTGCACAGCGCTAAATGCGTCTATCGCGCCGCAGGACCTCCAGACGCGGATCAACACGTCTTTACATTGATTTGACATGGAAATCACTCGCTCCAGGTGCTCTATTCGTGTTCGTATGAACGCAGCATTATGATCCTGGGAGTTTTTAGCCAGTTAGTCTAGAAAAAGTTGATTGTAAAATTCTGTCTAATGCATTAGCGTTGAGACTGGAAGGTGTTTTTACCTCATATTGTTCATAGCGACCAAGTAGGCTTTATTAGAGGGAGATCCTCTTCGGATAACCTTTGATCACTACTCCATCTTATATGGCAAAACTGCAATGAGAATGTGCCAGCTGTTGTCTTATCGCTAGATGCGATGAAGGTATTTGACAGAGTAGAGTGGGGTTATCTAATATATACTTAGCAGGTTTTTAGTTTATTCCTCAAATGGGTCAAGGTTTTGTATTCTGCAGTTTTTTCGAATGGCATAATCTCTCCTTTCTTTAAATTAAGGTGTTTTTGGAGCCTTTAGCAATTGCATTTAGGAGTGGCATAAGAGTGACTGGTGTCCAGATGGGAGATAGGGAATGTAAACTTTTTTTTTATATGCAGACGATATTCTTCTGTTATTGTCAAATCCAGATACTTCTATACCTGCTGTGATGGACATTACTGAAAACTTTTCTCAGATATCAGGTTATAAAGTCAATTGGCAAAAGTCAGCGGTAATGCAAATCTCGGTGGGATGTGGGTTCTTTTCCCTTTTAAATAATTGTCCCTTTTAAATTTCAAGGAACTTGATATTGTTATAAACTCTGTACTTCAGAGTATTAGGACACATTTTGCCAAATGGAAAACGTTAAATATATCTTTTGTGGGGGAAGGTTAATTAACACAATTAAAATTATGATATCATCCAAGATTAATTATATTTTTATGATGATCCCCTTAAAGTTTCCATCATCTATATTTAAACATTATGATCAGTTAGTTAAGGATTTTTTGTTGGAAGGGAAGAAACCCAGAAAAGTTCTGAAAAAGATGTTTGCCACTAGAATTAAAGGCGGTTTAGCGCTACCAGATCTAAACTTTATAACACTTCATTTGAAATGATTAAAATATGTAAGCACTGGCCAGGCAGGGATGTAGTTGGTATAGGCTGGTTGGAAATAGAAAAAAACATACTTAGTTACGAACTTAGATATGGGAACGAGTACTGCGTCTTGCCAGACACTATGGGGGAAAACTCCTTTTCTCCGAAAATTTAAGCCTTTTTTAATCACGCAGTGAAACTGCATGGCCATTGGTTCGTGCAGTGGAATGAAATGAACCATTGGCGACCAAAATGGGTGGGGTCTCTGGCTATATAAGTGGGTGTTGCGCATAGGATCACTGATTCATTCTCCTTCAGCGACGACGCTTCTCTTCATTGAGACTACTCCTCTGAGTTCCACCTGCAGAGCTTCGCGGATGTTGCTCCGCAGAAGCTCGTTTCCTTCTTGCCTCAGGTGGACTCCGTCCCTGCACAGATGAGAAAATCCAATGTTTGTGTGGTGAATGCAGCGCATCTGTCTCCTTGCCAAGAAGGCAGACATCGCTCCGTTCAGCCACCTTCGGCTCCTCTCAATGCCGCAAGCCGTCCAGCCAGTCTGACCTCTCCAGTTCAGATGGGGAAGAATGCCCGAAAACAGGATCCTGGTGTCGGGCAACAGTCTGAGGATTTCTACCAGGTCCACCTTCATTTCCCCAAAGGAAATCCAGGCGGGTAAGGCCCTCCCGAATTTCCCCCAAGATGAACGAGGAGAGTCTGTGGAGCTGGAGCCTTGGCCAAGAGAGAGCGCAGGACTGGAGCAGCTGTTCCCAGCATCTGCCTCCTCTCCCTTCCCAAGTGACCTTGGCCCGAAGACCAAAGTTCCTGTCCATGCCCTGCCCACAGATGTGTGAGTGCAGCCTACGAATGATGGAGCTGCCGACGATCCAAACATGAGGTGCACTGTTACCAGCCATCTCGAAGAGTGAGGAAGCAGTGATTTACCTCCAGTGCGTGTCATTCTACAGGCTCGTGTCACGGGGTGACAAAATTCAAACTTTCAGGCGGAACTAATGTTCGCCGCGATTGCCTCCCGTCGGACCAATAACAACGGGACACCGGGCTAGTTCCGGGTTAGCGGAAAAATCCCCGCGAATAGGGTGATCAGCGGAAATTGCCGGCAGCTGTGCACGATGAGAGACGTTGCCCTTAGGGTAGGATAAAAGGAGAGAGGTTGCACAGAAGAGGAGAGTTGTCTTTGGGGGCTGTGAATCTCTAAGGAAATGTGAGCTTTGGAGAAGAGGAAGTGAGGGTGGGTTGGGGCTGTGAATCGCGGAGGAAGTGTGAGCTTGGAGAAGAGGAAGTGGGGCTGGCAAAACGGGCATGGCATTGTGAGCTTGGGAGAGGAGCGCGCCGACTCGACCGGAAGGAGGAAATCGTTGGACAAATAAGATCGTTTGTGAGAGACTGTGAGTAGGGCAATCGGTCTCATCCCCTCTCTCTTGTCTATGGGACTCCCTGACGTGAATGCCAGGTCAGAAAATGGGCAACGGCCATTGATATATGTATTTCCCACTGAGTGTTGAATTGCAGTGATGAAGTGATGTGATGCACTGTGTTGTTGTGTGAAGTGTGAACTTAAACCCGCCGGATGTCTACTACTTACCTGAGTTTTCTGTCAGTTCTGAGGAAGAGGAATACGTACCTGTGTACTCACCTGTCTGCGCTGCAGTGAACTTCTCCGTTACAAGCTCTGTGTCTGCCAGTCCCTCCAGAGGAATCCATACCTGAACACTCACCTGACTGCTTTGCAGTGAAGCCCTCCAGCCTGAAGCCCTCCAGCCGTAAGTCCCCTGTCTGTCATTTCTGAGGAAGAGGATTACGTACCTGTGTATTCACCTGACTGCTTTGCAGTGAAGCCCTCCAGCCTGAAGCCCTCCAGCCGTAAGTCCCCTGTCTGTCACTTCTGAGGAAGAGGATAACGTACCTGCGTACTCACCTGTCTGCGTTGCAGTGAACGTCTCCGTTACAAGCTTTGTGTCTGCCAGTCCTTCAAGAGAAACTCCTACCCGAATACTCACCTGATTGCTAGGCAGCGAAGCGGGTCCGCAGGACGGAACGACCCTGCCTAGAAGACTCACCATTTTAGATCCCCCTTTCCAACTTTATATTTAATAAAAAGATTGTTACTTGAAGCCTTGTCTGTCGTCCTTGCCGGGCCTCTGTCCGACTCCCCAAGGGTGGTACGGGTTTTGGGGGTGGGTGCGGCCAGGTTGGCCTACCCCGTGACACTCGCCCAACAGCGCTTCAGAGCAGTTCACAATCAATGAATATCACACATTTTTGCCAAGCGATTGCTTAGGAACGAATGCTTACGAATTATGACAATGTTTATGTAGGGGTGTTTATCTGGTTATATGTTTTAGTCTGTTGAAAAGAAGCGTACTTTATCTCCCTCATCTGAAAAGTCCTCCCTGGTTATTAATGATATTTTTGTTACACAATAAACTGTATAATTGCATTTACATTTAATTTAAAGTAAACTATTGTAGCTTCTGTCTAGATGCTGTCAAAGATGCTTTGCATTTTTTAAATCTTTGGGTCAGAAATGATTTTGGCCACTTGATTAAGTTGTCTAACTTAAATTTAGTTTTGTATAAATTGTAGGCTTTATTCTGTTAAGTTTATTCTGTTAACATCTGAGAATATTAAACGCAAAAAGACTGTTTAAATACGTATGAATCCTGCTGCATGTCATAGACGCAAGACATAAGTTTAGACAAGATTTATTTGGCCTGTTTTGGACAGATTATAACATGTTTATTGCAAAAGAACCTAGTGTCACATCAATAAAGCTTTTATTCGCAAATGTCTGCTCAGATGCTATAAATATAGTACCAGTCAAACGTATTTTGCTTCATATTGATGTTTTAATATTATAGCCAGTGGTATTTTTTAATTGAATATCAAAGTTTGTCAGACATTTTTCTGGAGTTTTGTTTTGTAGAAAGTGATTTTTTTTGTTTTGTAGGAAGATAATTGCTTTCTTTAAAGTGAATTTCGTTTTGTATAGTCAAGTCAAGTCAACTTTATTTATATAGCGCTTTTAACAATGCAGATTGTGTCAAAGCAGCTTCACAGTTAAACAGGAAAATAATGCAACAGAATTTTATTCAGCCGTATAGCCGCTCTGGAGAAAAACGGTGATGTCATCAGTTCATTTCAATTATCATAAAGCGACAATGTGGGCATTAGATCAGTAATTTAGTTTATATGGTTAATTTAGTTTAATAATTAGATTTATCTGGATATTTAGTTGAAAAATGTATTGTCCCCAACTGAGAGTATAAATTGTATCTTAATTTTAATGATTTATTATTTATTATTTTAGCATGAGACTACTTTCAAAAACATTTTTTTTTTACAAAAAATGTTTTAAAGAAAATTCTTAGAAATTTTTGTCTTGTTTCTAGTCTAAATATTTAAACATTCTTAAATGAAGATGCATTTACTAGATAAGTACAATTTCAACTAAAGAAGAAGAGCATTTTTTTTTGCTATCTCAGTCAGGTATGCAGCTCATTCATTAGGCTATTATGTTCTTTTGTCCTCTCAGGTGTTATCTCATCATTATTCATTAGATACCACGCCTCCTTGCATACGAGCTTTGTGAAGAAAAACTGTCTTACAAATTTTAAATCAGTGTATTGTTTCATGTGAATGAGTAGGCTCAATGATTTTCACATCAGTTTGAAGCAAAAACTCTAGGCAACAACACCCATTAGTCAAAAGTCTTGTGGACACATATCTATTGTGTGTTTTATGGCCTTCATTCTAAAACTTTTTTTTTTTTTTTACAAAAATCATGCATAAACATTTTTCTCTCAAATATACAAGCATGTACATACATGTTGCTCACATATTATGGTAGCCCAGTTTGTGCTGAATACAGTGTAATTACACTTTTGCCATTAATGTGTTTATAAGCAACTGAAAAAAGCACAAATGTCAGAGCATGTCAAAACTTCTAAAGGGCCCCAAAACAGCTCCGACTCCTAGGGGTTAATAAATAATAAGCAAATAGGCTATATAGCAGACAATATCGTGACATGGATGCATCTGAGCGATCATTTTAATTGCTCTTGAACATGTCTCATAAATAAACTGAAACTCGGCAAGCTTCTTGCCTCACAGACATGAGAAATATGTGTATAGAAAGCAGGTTGAAACGGCCTCACCGGTAAAACCTTTTAGTCCGGGAGCACGATTCAAGTACAGCGCTGTCCTGTACAGAACCGCAAAGGTGAAATAATCCAACAAATGTTATTTCCTCACAGAGATAATCAGTCCTTATTTTCACTGCAAGCGAACTAAAAGAGCAAAATACAGATCAACTCATAAAAAAGTGTGATGCCCGATTGTTTAATATCTTCAATGCTTTGAAGTATCAGGGTTTTTGATGACTTCTCTCATGAGTTTAGAGTAAATAGGACCAACAGTCTAAATTTCTAGGAGAAGTTGTTTTAATTTCCAAGTTTGATATCTCTGTGATTTACAGTCTCTGAAAACCAGACATGTTAAGAGCAGAAAATGGATAAACAGTACAAATACAATAATGTTGCAACAGTGTCAGTGCCTGGACCCCTAAAATACACTTAAAAATATGTTTAACACATCCCAATTCCTCATATGTAAATTCTAAATGATTTATGTGACACTACAATGAAACTAAATAAAGTTGATCTCCATCAACACAAACAGAGCTTGAGAAAAGTACAGATACACGTAATCACACAGATCTTACTGCCTATATGAGGATTGATTACACATTTATTCTTGTATGTTATTTCAGTGACATAAGTTCAGCTATAGTATTAATGTCAAGAAGAGAAAGTTAGAGACCCTATTACACCCCACTTTTAGTGATTTATCATGCAGCTCAAAGCATTATGTCTTGTGATTTAACGTTTAATGATTGACTAATTTGCTTCGGTTGTCAGTCAGGAAATCATCTTTAACTTCACAATTTTCTATATGAAGATGAAAATGAATGATCGTGCTTTGTGTAAGTGCGAGTAATCTCTGTGTTCTCCTCAGACAGGCCGATGCGTTTATGTGTTGTATTCATATTCAGAGTCATCGTGTGGGAATCTGTTGGAGATAAAACACAGCACACTCTACATGTTCAATATATCACTTTCTCAGGAACATGAACACACTCAGTCACGGAGAAAACAAGCAGAAAAACTCACCAAGTGTGGAAGAATTTTAGAATATGTTATGCTTATGGAACATTGTGTTATGTTTGCATGGTTTGTAATGGAATTTCTAATATATTTTAAATATTCATTACATAAGAGTAAAAGGGTGTTGGTACGTGACAGGAGGGCCTCCATCCAAGGACAGAATATGATAAACAAGTCTAAGAATGTTCCACGTATGGTGGAAAAAATACCATCATTGGCTCAGAGAGAGAACATTCTGAGAGATGAACTATAAAAGAGGAAGGATGCCCTCCCCTCAGTCACTCTCTGAATGACTGTTTGACTGCTGGCTTATTCTTGCAAGAACAACACTTACATTGCTGGACCTCGTTTCTGGTCCTGGAAACAATGTTGGTGCCTGTGACTGTAAATCAACAGAGATGAAGAGTGTGATTATCATGACAAGAGAAATATTTCTTATATGATGTTCTACATGATGTGAACAGATCATGTCTGAGAGCAGATGAATCTCAGAGATGTTTCTGAGCTCCTCTTTGCAGAAAAATCTTTCAACACAAAAGAAGATATTTTGAAAAAAGTAATGACATAACCATTACTGAGGATTGATATTAGTGATGTGTCGCCATATTTCATTTGGGATCCGTAGACAGGATTTCCTGAGTATTTTGTTTGTGACAGTAGGCCAATGTTAGAAGTAATATTTCTATATATATGTATAATGTAAGGGTAATTACAAATTGATAAATAATAGATATATATGCATAAACAAAGACATGTATGTATACGTAAATCTATTTTGTAGTCGAAATATATTTATTTTAGTCTATTAATATATTTTGTACATGGTATTCATTGTGTTTTATGTTAATATGAATTCCAGAAACACAGTAATGCTGTTTTGTATTATTAGTATATAAGAATGAGAAGGTTTTAAATGTATTATTATTATTTTTATAATTATGAATGTGTATTACTCATACTATCACTATTATATATAATGTGTATGTGTGTTGTAAAGTGTGTGTGTGTGTGTGTGTGTGGGTATGTTTTCGTGAAATATCAGGACACAAATGTGTATAATGACATGGCTATGACATAGGTATTACAAAAAGAGGGTGAAATATGAGGACGTTCCCCATGTCCTCACTTTTCAAAATGCTTATAAATCACACAGAACAAGTTTTTTTTCACAGAAAGTGAACTGCACAGTCTCCTGTGAGGGTTAGGTTTAGGGGCAGGGTCAGTGTAAGGGGATAGAAAATACGGTTTGTACGGTATAAAAACCATTACGCCTATGGAATGTCCTCACATTTCACAAAAACAAACATGTGTGTGTGTGTGTGTGTGTGTGTGTGTGTGTGTGTGTGTGTGTGTGTGTGTGTGGCTCTTTCCTACAATGACACTGGAGAGGAGAGGCATGGCTAAGAGAGAAAGTTGCTGATAACAATGCCTGTCTGTTTGTGTGTTTTATCACACAGGTGCTAAAATTAAATTGCCTTTGATAAACCAGATTTGTGTGGAAAAATCCTTTTTATTATCATTATCATCAAAAATTAAACACAACGCAGAGGAACAACTGCTACACATTATTGTCTTGTCTTGTTTTTTGGGTTTGTTTTTGTCTTGAGACTTAGCGGCAGCTCTTGCAACTTCACAATGTATATCTCAAAACTGACTTTGTCTTTATTAATATTACTTACTTTATGCATTTCATATTGTGTCTATAAAAAACACTTGAAAGAAATGTTTTATTATCAAAGTTCAGGAGGAGCACGTCTAGACACTCCACCTAATCATAAAGAGCCAACTTACCGTGGTTCCTCAACAGTTCTCCAGGATTACTCAACCCGAACTCACTCTTGATTAATCCTGTCCTACCCAGGGTTGAGGAGAGACTTCTGGATTCAGGCCAAAGTCCGAGCTGATTGCTCTTTCCTTGGATATGCATATCCCATGCCCTGTCTGAATATATGAAAGTGCAAAAGTGAAGACAACTGCTGTAAAATTACCTTTACAATTATTTCCAGATATTAAGCTGGTTATGCATCTCAGATAATTTACCAGCAATAAACACATCTTTAAATTAAGGCAGTGGCTATTTGCACCTATCAATATGTTAATAGCAACTAGATTCTATTTACACTAAGTGAAATAAACATATTTTCTTAGCGATAGATATTTACACTAAGTGAAATAGTGATATCTTCTATTTACACCATGTAAAAGTAGTAGACCTTTGCAATATGTGTAAATCATTCTTGGGGATTTTAACAGAGCAAATCTATCCTGTGAACTGCCAAAATACAGACAGCACATTACATGTCCCAACAGAGACAGTAATATACTGGACCACTGTTACACAACAATAAAGAATGCATAATACTCTGTCCCACGGGCAGCTTTGGGGCTCTCTGATCACTGTGTGGTTCATCTTATACCGACCTACAGGCAGGAACTGAAATCAGCTAAACCTGTAATAAGGACTGTAAAAAGATGGAAAATGAAGCAGAGCTGGACTTACAAGCCTGCTTCGATTACCACTGCCACTGATCTGGATGAGCTCACAGATACTGTAACATCATACATCAGTTTCTGTGAGGATACATGCATTCCTACAAGGACATTCTTATCATTCATTAATGATAAACCATGGTTTACTGGGAAACTCAAACAGCTCCGTCATGCCAAAGAGGATGCTCACAGAAGTGGGGATAAGGTCTTGTATAACCAGGCCAGAAACAGACTGACAAAGGAGATCAGGTTTGCTAAAAAAAACTACTCTGAAAAGCTGAGAAACCAGTTTTCAGCAAACGACCCGGCTTCAGTTTGGACAGGCCTGAGGAACATCACCTCAGGGGAGACACCTTAGGGGGGACAAGTCACCATCCCCCCGTTCTGTAGAGAATCAACAACTGGCTGAGGATCTGAAGGCATTCTACTGCAGATTTGAAAAGCCCAGTCTCACACCACACACCTGCTCTGATCTGCAATTCACACATCCCCCATCACCTCCTGTTCCCCCTCTCCTCCCCCCTCCTGCCATCCAACCTGAGCTTTAAGGTCTGTGTGGAGGATGTGAGCCGAGTCTTCAAAAAACAGAAGACTAGGAAAGCTTCAGGCCCAGACAGCATCTCATCTGCCTGTTTGAAAGCCTGTGCTGACCAACTGGCCCCAGTCTTCACGCAGATCTTCAACAGATCATTGGAGCAGTGTGAAGTTCCCTGCGTCTTCAAACGCTCCACTATCATTCCCGTCCCCAAAAAACCCAAAACCACTGGACTTAATGACTACAGACCTGTCGCTCTCACGTCTGTGGTCATGAAGTCGTTTGAAAGACTGGTGCTGGCCTGAAGGACATCACTGGACCCTTGCTGGATCCTCTTCAATTTGCCTACAGAGCAAACAGGTCTGTGGATGATGCAGTCAACATGGGACTGCATTATATCCTGCAACATCTCGACAGACCTGGGACTTACGCAAGGATCTTATTTGTGGACTTCAGTTCGGCCTTCAATACCATCATGTCTGATCTTCTCTCAGCTAAACTGACCCAGCTCTCCATGCCATCCTCAATCTGTCAGTGGATCTCCAGCTTCCTGACAGACCGACAACAGCTCGTGAGACTGGGGAAACTCACATCCAGGACTCTCACTACCAGCACTGGCGTCCCCCAGGGGTGTGTTCTCTCAGAGTGAGAAAGAGAGCAGGTAAAATCACCACAGCCTCCACTCACCCTGGACACCTCCTGTTTGAACTGTTACCATCAGGACGGCGACTCCGATCACTGGCCATGCTATTTTCATATTTTTCTTCTTAGAATTTGTATTACTATGTTCTTGTTGTGTTTGTATTGTATATGTGCACTGGAAGCTTCAGCACCAAGAAAAATTCCCTGTGTGTGCAAGCACACTTTGCAATAAAGCTCTTTCTGATTCTGATTCTTCTGAAATAATAATTACATGCAATTTGTACTTTATTTTGACAGATACATACTATTTGCACCTAAGTATTTTTGTACATTAACAGGATGCAATAATAACAGAGTGTAACTGATTATATTTATCAAAATTATTAAATGTATGCTGTCTTAATGGGACAATACAATCCCACCCTACCCAATAAATATTTTTATTATTATTAAACATTTTGTAAGGCACTTTATTTCCACATTAAGAACAGTTCATTTTTATTGAAAGTAAATGCCTTTCCAATGTGATTTGTGATGCGAATGGGGATGAGAGCGAGCTCTGCAAAAGGCGGATTCGAACCTGGGTCGATCGCGTCAAAAGCAAGATCCTTAAGCTTTACTGATTGTTCCACTGAAGACGTTGAAATATGATGCTTGTTTTAAATCTTGATTGGCCCAACCAGTCATTGTTAGGTGGAGCTATTGGGAATACCACTAGCCAACAAGGGACATTATTTGCACTGGGTGTGAATAGACACTCTGTTTAAACTACATTGTCCAGAGTGGTAAAATAACTAAATTATTGGATTGGATAAGGAGTTAAGAACTTACTGCACTGCACTGGCGCCGCATTCAACAATGACAAAATTCAAGGCAACAATGGCTGGAAATAAATATTCTTGCCAAACTTATATTATATATTGTAACATTTCATATTAAACATTTTATATTAAATATTTATGGCCCAACTTAGATCATACAAAAAATTTTTTTATATGAATAATATATATATATATATTTTTTTTTGTATGATCTAAGTTGGGCCATAAATATTTAATATAAAATGTTTAATATGAAATGTTACAATATATAATATAAGTTTGGCAAGAACTTGCAATATTGTCTTGTCTTGTTTTTGGGGTTTGTTTTTGTCTTGAGACTTAGTGGCAACTCTTACAACTTGACAATGTAATGATGTTTTATTGTCAAAGTTCAGGAGGAGCATGTCTAGACACTCCACCCAATCATAAAGAGCCAACTTACCGTGGTTCCTCAACAGTTCTTCAGCATTCCTCAACCCAAACTCACTCTTGATTAATCCTGTCCTACCCAGGGATGAGGAGAGAGCTCTGGATTGGTTGCTCTTTCCTTGGATAAGCATATCCAACGCCCTGTCTGAATATATGAAAGTGCCAACTAGTGAAAGTGCAAAAGTGAAGACAACTGTTGATAAATGATCAGCTTTGGGGTGTAGATGGACTCCATCTCTGTTTTGATCATCGTTCAAAATCTGATCCAAACAAAGTGTTTGGTAAAAACATGATTTTCTCAGCTTTTTGCTCAACATTTTAGTTTTTTTTTTATGAAACTGAGCTGTGTGAGAGCGAAAGAGATCAGCATGAAAATACTGTGAAATTAAACCACACAAACACATCAGCACAACATAACTTTAACCTGTTACCTTGCTTGAGATTGTTCTCTAGCTGCTCAGCCAGATCATTCTGGTTCATCTTCCTCAGGATCTCCACCATGTTCTTCACAGCTTCTTCTTCTCCAAAACACGCCACCATCTTATCCACAGTTATTAACCGATCTGCATTCTCAATTTCAGACTTTGATATACGGTCATCCTCCTTTAAGTGCCACTGAAACTTCTTTAGATCATCTTCTCTCAGGTCTTTCAGTGAGATCACGAGCAGCTTTTTGACACACGCCATTATCCTTCACAGATTCACCTGCAGGACAAAAAGAAAAAGATCTGATGTAGTTTCACTCTTAACATGTGGACCTACAGTAAATGCTTGAATGTTAGTTGGATTATGATATGAAGCTGTGATCGGATCAGGACTATCAGAGTCAACTCCTCCAAACTCATCTGTTAAAGGGGTCCTATAATGCCCTCTTTTACAAGATGCCTCAGGTGTCTCCAGTTTCAGCTCAAAATACCCCACAGATCATATTATACCATGCTGTAATATTGTCACAGGGTGTTTTGGTGTTGGTTCATGTTCCTTGTTCCTTATTCATGTTTTTAGTTTATCATGTTCTTGCTCTGTTTTAGTGTCATGTTCATAGTCTTGTCATGCACTTCCTGGTCTTGTCATGTGATTCCCATGCCCTCATGTGCTGTCATGTCATTGGTTCATTGTCTCATCACTGTTCACAGGTGTCACTTGTCTTGTCATTAGTCTGTGTGTGTATTTAAGCCCTCATGTTTGCCATGTGTCTTTGTCAAGTATTGAATGTTGTAACCCGCTGTTGGTGAGTTTCATGATAGTTAATGCCAAGTCCTTGTTTTGATTTATGTTTATTTTGGAATAAAACTGCACTTGGGTCGAACAACTTGCCTCCAGTGGAATTCTGTTACAAATATGTCCTTTTAGAGTGGAAGCAAAAACATGATGTTTTTATGTGTCTCTTTAAATTCAAATGAGCTGCTAGAACAAGATGGTGCCTTTACAGCTCGTGCCTCAGATACTCTGCCAGAAACTATTAAAACATCTGTTTTTATTGTGGACATAATGAAAGCTTTGTCAACTTGAGCTTCTGATCATCAACTGTCAAATACACACAAAGTTCACATAAACACAGTCAGTTGTGTCTCTGAATGGATCAGCTGGGAAAGAAATCGCACATATATTAGTGTATTATATCTGTGAAACGGTATCTCTTGGACATGGCGACAACACACAACCAACACAACTGGACCAGGCCTCGTCCCTGTTATTAACCGCACAAAAATACACCAAGATTAATAAACTCCACTTGTAGAAAATTAAGAACAAAGAATGTGCATCACGTGTGTTTAGCTTTAGGTTTTTATTCTTTAGCGATACATATTATATTGTTATACAACAATGAAGTTATATTTTGTGCTGGCAATTATCTTATTTTGTTGTAAATAAAAAAGCCTGATAAGGTCATTGATAAATACCAGTAAATATTGTTTTTCACTGAGATGCCCCAAACTCGTAAAGATGAAGGTTTAAAGATAATCCTGAGCTACCCACTGGTATTTACGATTTTGTGGTGGCGCTCAAGTGTGTTCAGCTCTAGTGATGGGCAGACCGAGGCTTCGTGAACCACTGAAGCAGTTGAAGCAAATGTGTCATATTGTTTCGAAGCTTCGAATCAATCTGACACCCGTCTCTACGGCGCCATCTAGTGGTCATTTCCATGTGTTGATCTGAAATACCTTGACAATGATCCATGTAAAAAAAAATGTTTTTAACATCTGTCTGACAACTACATGATCTTGGTTTTGTAACCTGTAGCCTCGTCATTGTAAAGATCTATATATATTTTGTTTGTTATACAAAATGAACATTAATAAAATAAATAAAGCCACAATGTGTCACATTTGTCACAAAACATTTTTATTTAAAAAAATGAATTGCTCTGCTGTTGAAGGACTCAGCTGACTTCTTTTTTTTTACATATAATTTCTCCAGCCTTTGAAAAAATCCTCTCACAAGGGACACTTGTTGCTGGCATGCACAAATATTTTTGGATGATGTAAATACATGGATGATGTATTGTTGCAGAAGGCTAGCTGCCTATCACAATACACACATCTCACTTTATTTGGTGCTTCCAAATGGAAATGCTCCCACACCACAGATGTACGGCATCTCTTGCGTGCAGCCTCCATTTTTATATATTATATTAATATATCTATCTATATATCACCTATGAATCTATATCTATATAATTGTATATATCTAACTTATGCTGTGCTATCTATCTGTCACTATCTAACTTAGCCTATATGAATGTGTCACTATATCTATCCTAACTATATGTCACTGTCTATACCTATCAGTCAATATATCTAATTTAAATCTAGCCTAAATATAACTAACCAAAGCGCACTATAAATCTCACAGCTATCACAAAATCACTGCTATCACAAAATCACTCTCCTCTCACAAAAACCCACGAGGTGAAGATGGATTTACTTCACTTTTAAACTGTGGTGAATTAGGTTTATACAGATGTGTGACTGTGTGGTTTGTTCCCGCCCCCTTTAATCAAAGCAGTTTCGACAGGCGCCACCTGATGAAACACTTTGAAGCTTCATTTAGCCATAGTCACGTGACATGGGTGTTTCGAATCACAGTTCGGAGCAGTAAATCAGCCGGTGTTGCCATATTAAAAGGTTCCCTGCAGGGGAAATTCTTAAAAATGTAGTTCATGATGGATTATTTTGGTTATTGAATATATGGAGGATATCTATATTTTGGATAAAATATATGGTCATAATAATAGTCATAGAAACACACTCTTGTTTACAGAATTTGAAGAACAAATAAATGTATTATTGAATTCCTTCATCAATGCTAAACTAATTTTTGGGGGCGATTGGAACTGCATAAGTGACCCCACCAAAGACTGTCAACCTCATAGATCCTTAAGAGGCACTTATGGAGAATTTAATAATCTCTGCATGCATCTAAACTGTTGTGACATATGGAGACTAAAAAATCCACATCAAATCCAGTTCACTTGGAATAACAAAGATTTCTCTAAGAGATCCAGGATTGACTTTTGGCTCATTTCAAATGAGTTATTAGACAGTGTGGAAGAAACCAAAATAGAACCCTCGATATTTTCTGATCATAATATGGTTACTTTAGTTTTATGTATAAGGAATCAATAAAAAAAAAAAAAATAATTATTGGAAATTAAATAATAAACTTTTAAGTGATAAAATCTTCAGAGGAAAAGCCAAAAAAATTATAAATGAAAATTTTACGAAAGCAAAAAAGGATCAAATATATGGCAACAAAATTTCAGATCCGTAATAAGGCCATCAAAAGGGGAAAATAACTATCAAAGGAAAAAAAGAATGAGACAAGATAGAATACTCAAGGAAATAATTTCTATATATGAAAATGATGAGCAAGTCACAAGCAGATATCAATATTTTAATTGAACTACAATCTGAGTTGGACAATATCTATCAAAATTTGGCACAGGGAGCTTTTATTCGTTCCAGATGGAAATGGATAGAACATGGTGAAAAGAATACAAAATATTTTCATAATTTAGAAAAAAGAAATGCTAGAGTTAACAGTATATACAAACTTAAAATTAATGAATTTTGTGGGAGAATTTTATAAAAAGAATTATAATCTGAACACAACAGTAGTCAAAGCTCAAGATATGTGATCAAGATATATCCCTAGAAGAACTAAAAAAGAACATTAGTAAAATTTAAAGACAATAAATATCCAGGGAATGATGGCCTTACAGGGGAATTTTATAAGGTATTTCAAGATTATATTTCTAAATTCTTATTATTGGTTTTTAAGGAAGCTATAGAAACCTGTAAGCTCCCCTCATCTATGGGTCAAGGCTTAATTACATTGTTACCTAAACCCAATAAGGATTGTCTGCTTCTTGACAATTGGAGACCTATAACCTTGATTAACAATGACGCTAAATTATTGGCTCATATTTTTGCACAATGAATAAAGTTATGCTTAGCTACAGTTATATATGATAGTCAGTCTGGCTTTATGCAAGGACGACATATCAGTAATAATATTTGATTAATCTTAGATTTAATTGACTATAAGGATTACATAACTGATAACAGTTATATTCTATTTATAGATACATGTATATATAAAGCCTTTGATACTGTGAAACATGATTTTCTATTTGATTTATTAGATTTTTTTTGGTTTTGGTCAATATTTCAAAAGGGCAATAAGAACTCTATATAGTGACTATAGTTCAGTTAAACTTCCATGGGGAATTACTCAAAGATTTAGCATCTCCTGGGGCATAAAACAGGGCGATCCAGCAGCTCCTTTCCTATTTGTTTTGGTAATGCAAACGATGGCTTTACACATTCATAATAACTTTTTTCAGGGCATCAAAATTAGGGAAAAATAAATTAAATGCTGTCAGCTTGCTGATGATACAGCCATTTTAAAAAAAAGATATAACAGGTTAAAAAAGTTATAGAGTGTCTCAATACATTTTCTGAAGCTTCAGGTTTATCTTTAAATGTAAAAAAAATTCACCCTTTTTCCACTTAAAGACAAAAGTATCCCTTTAACCGAATTTGACGGTATCCCAGTTAGAGAGGAAGTAACTTATCTTGGTATCAACATTTGTAACAATCAGTCAGATAGAGGACATCAGTGAACCTCAGAAAAATTCAGTGTTTAAAAAAAAGATCTTGTTGAATGGTGTTGATATTAAAGATAGCAACTGCAATAATACATTTTTCAGGCGTTGATTCATTGCCCTGCAACATTTCGAAATAAATACTTTTGGAATTACCATTTTGAGAATATTAATTGGGGATTAATTGGGACTTATAATAATAAATATTATTGGCCTTATTATTTTCCCCAAGCCCACACTGCTGCAAATTTGGCAGCAGCCAAGGCTGCTATCATGGAGGAATGGGGAATTAGGCACAAAGTGACATGTCTAGTTACAGATGCTGCAGCCAATATGATGACCTGTGCCAGGGAGCTCAATGTAAAACACTCCATCTGTATTGCGCATGCGCTCAATTTGATGGTCAAAAAGGCACTCGACCAGACTCCTGGACTTGCTGACCTGAGAACAAAGGCTAGGAAGCTTGTAAGTCTGTTCCGATGCAGCACCACTGCTAAGGTATGTTACATGATATTGACATAGCACTACACACCATGGTCTTGTAATTCGCTTCACGGAGTCCCTCAGCCTTATGCAAATGCAGACACAACTAGGGAAACCACAGCTGAAACTGCTTCAAGAAGTGGAAACCCGCTGGAACAGCACCTTCCAGATGTTTCAGCGACTTTATGAGCTGAGAGAGCCGGTGGGTGCAGCTGTGGCATCACTTCAAACTGATACTTGTCCACTCACACCTGAGGAGTATTTCTACATTGGGGAGTGTCTTGGTGTTCTGTCTCCTTTCTATGAAAGCACTCCCCAGTTACAAAATTATGAAACACTGAGCATAAATACTTGAATGATTAATATGTGTGTGTGAGTGTGTGTGTGTAAATATATCAAGCCTTTGTGAGCACATAATATTGGCACTGGCACAGTCCTGACAATTTTTAAGCAGCATTTTTGCATTGAGCAGCAGGTGTCTCTAGAGTGCATTCGAAGCCTCAAGAAATGAACCACTTTCCAACACTTCTGGCTGGAAAGCTTCAAAACTTCATTTCGCCACCACTAGTTGCAGCAGATGAGGACGCAGGATCCAAGTGAAAGTCGTACTTTATTTAAATAAACTCAAAACTTCACAAATACAAAATCATAGGGGACAAGAACACGGCTTGTTGTAACGCTAAAAAAATCTGCCCTTGAGTCTTTTTCCATACATATAATTTGCGATATATGCAAAATTATATCTTTCTCATCCCAAATATTTGTCAAATGCAGAGAATAATGAGACAATTGAAATTCAACAATTTTCTATTTGCAAAAACAATAGGCTATTACTAAGAGATTTTCAAGGCACTATATTTTCCTCATCCATTTTGAGACAAAACTTTATTATATTAAATTGTATACATACAATTATTTTTATTAAAACGTTTTTTTTAGATCAACACATATTCAGAAATGGGTACAGCTATTATTCTTTTGATTAACTTTTATTAGGTTGTAAAAAAGAGACAAAATTACCAAAACAAGGATTAATGATGTTTGAGAGACAACACATCTTATTCTTACCAATAGTCATGGAATAATTGAACATACAATTTAATAATATGAATATAATAGATTTTATGGGCCTTTCAGAGAAACGGTGCTTTAACAGGGGCAACCACGAGCGCGGACGCTGTATAGGCTAATTCTGTCACGTGACACCACATTAAAGAGCTTTTTCTCCACAAAATGTGTTTCCAAACTAGTTTTTCACGACATTTGCAGTATCGACATAGAATGTATACACTAAAGTTAAACTGAAAAGATTGTGACGACATTTGCAAAAAAAGATCGATAATTGGCATTTCCATCAGCGATATCTGTAAACATTTTGAAGCGGATAAATCTTTTTCCACAAAGAAATCCTCAGATGGAAACGTGGCTAGTGTGTCAATGCTGTTTGATAAGTCTAGAGTCAATGTGAACAGATACACAACATCTATCAGTACTTTATAAAGTAGCATTTACTAACCGTGAATGATGATGATGATGATGATGATGTTTCTTGTTCCTCCACTAAACTTGTGTCTTGAGCAGATGTTATTTTGAAACTTTCAATTCTGGGTTTTTATACTGTATAGGGGTAAGTTTTCCTTGGAACTTAAACCTGTTAAACAAGAACAATTTTAGAAAACTAATTAAACCAGTTTGTCACGAGACAAAAGACACGGGAGTGAAATTATGTGGAGATTCACTGTCTGTCTTCTGTCATGCCATTAAGTAGAATAATAGCAGAATTACTGGTAAACAGACAAATAACATTAAAAAAAACAGAACACACTCATGACAGAAATAGAGGTCCGTTTGCCCCAGTGTGTTAAAGAACCCGCTCTGTTTTTAGAGGATGATGGATGAGCAGGTACACAAGCAATTATTTGATCTTTTAAAGTAATTATAGCAGATTTAAACAACAAAGCTTTCTGATCTGTCTTCATAAATACATTCATCTCACTTACAAACTCTAGTCAGATGTACACACCGAGTATTTGTTGCTGTGGACAGAATGAATTATAAATATATACACTCTCATCATATGAATGCATGAGTTGAAATAAAGGTTGTGAGATGAATGTATTTATGAAGAGAGATCAGAAAGCTTTGTTGTTTAAATCTGCTATAATTACTTTAAAATATCAAATAATTGCTTTGAGTTTGGGTCTCAATCAAAAAAAGTAATACACAATGTGTCACTGAACTTGTGTCTTGAGCAGAAGGACAGTGGAGGAGAAAGTTTCATTCAGAACATAAACCTGTTAAACCAGAACCATTTCAGAAAAATAATTAAACCAGTTTTTCAAGAGACAAAAGACGTGGGAGTGAAACTATGTGGAGAAAGACATGTTAGTATTGTTCATTGTTTTATATATAACTTTCACGCTTTCTCTAGACTTTTCTCACACACACACACACACACACACACACACACACACACACACACACACACACACACATACATACACTAACTACAGCTCTGGGCTGGCTGACGTGCCCTGGCGTAAACTCACAACAGACGCTCCCTCCCACTACCTTCAGCTCATATCGGTTCGTGGAATAAAGGCTATAGCTTTATGATATTAGGCCTAATTGTTCAAAATCACAGGTCTTAAACTCAAGTTTGCTATTATATTTAGCGTATGAAAATATTTTTTTGTGTAGAGATGGCCCGCCATGCGCCAACGTTCTGCTTCTGTAAAGAGCGCACTGACACATGTTCTATAAATAATATGTTCAACGCGATTTTCATGTAATGATATTCATGAAAATGCATGTTTCATGTGGCTATTTGAAATAATTGAAATGTTAAAGTGTGTTATTTTGTATGTCCATATATCCACTCAATGTTTTCATGTTAGGCTGCTTTTGTTCCAAGCGACTTTTATTGACAATAAACTGACTCATTGATCGCCTAAATTGATCTCATTATTTTCCGTAACAAGCTTATAGTTTAATAGTATAATAGTCAGACTGAGGACGCTTTTGCGTCCATTCCGTTTTCCTTTTTTAAACCAGAAATAAAATATGGAAACGCGGTTTCTTCTTTTTTTATTTTAACACTGATTAAAAGAATTAGCAGATACAAGGTAATTTTCCTAATACCTTATTATTATTTTATTAAAAATAATATAAGTGATTTATAACTTGTTTTTTAAATGTGTAAATATGCTCAATTTAATTTCTAGCGTTTTTGCGTCAATAGGCCAACACAGATTCTAAAAGTGCCCATAGCTGAGCCTTTTCTTCTGGAATCAATAGAATGACTACGGACAGAGGCATAGAAGGTCCGTGTACTTTTTTGTTCATTCATTATTCTATTTCGGAATGAAAGATGACATTTAAAAAAGGGTGCAGCTTTGTTTTTTGTTTAAAAGAAAAAAAGCAGAAATGGCTGTATTTTGTTTTCCAAATGTATTGTTGTCATCGTTTGACAACAACCGATCGTTTTTTAATTTGTAATCATTATTTGTAAGTAATCAGGGTATCTTGCGTCCATTCCAAATCCGTTTTTTTAATTAAAAAACAGAAAACGAAAAAACAAATAGTTTTTCTTTGTTTTCATTATTTTCAGAGAAACTAAAAACGAGATTTCGGCTTGATTTTTTGTTTTTCATTCAGAGGTAGAAAAATGTATAAACAGTTTGAATATTCGATTTCTATACGTGGGCGGGAGTTATACGTCCCTTTCTGCTGATTGGTCAGCTGAAGATCAAACTATTCCGTCATCGGTTCTTCCTCAGTTCCGCACAGCAGAATAAAAGTCCTGCGCTGCCACAGCTGTGCGGATTCTTACTGCTTTTATTGCAGCTACATTTCATATATTTTTCTCATCAAACAACCAGACTAACGAATGGCTCGACACAACCTGTACCGGGGCAGAGCCTAGGCAGGGTTTTCTTCTGTGTAGACCAAATCAAATCAAATCAAAATCAAATCACTTTATTGTCACACAGCCATGTACACAAGTGCAACAGCAGGTGAAATTCTTGGTGCAGTTCCGAGCAACATAGCAGTCATGACATGTACAACATTTAAAGCAGCATCAGATTACACATCTGATGCGCCCACAATTACTCACAGCACAGTAAACACTACAATAAATAATTTACACAATGTGAGTGTAGTTCTCACAGCTTTAACCAATATACACATACTTACAATATACATATACTTTAAACAATATACACTAAACATACATTAAACAGTATACATTAAGCTATAATAGTAATAATAATATACAATGTACAGTATCCATTATTATTCACAGTAGAGATCCAATGTACAATAGGTGCTATATGATAAATAATAAATTATAATAAATGTGTATATAATGTGTGTGTATCTACAGTGGGTTGTGCTGAGTGATATTCTGTCCAGTGTGTGTTATGATCCTGATGGGTCAAGAGTTAAGGAGTCTGATTGTTTGTGGGAAGAAGCTGTTCTGGAGTCGGCTGGTGCGTGTTCTGATGCTGCGGTACCGTCTGCCTGATGGCAGCAGTGAGAGCAGCCCATGGCTCGGGTGGCTAGAGTCTCTGATGATCCTCTGAGCTCTCTTCACACATCGCCTGGCGTAAATGTCCTGGAGGGAGGGAAGCTCACCTCCGATGATGCAGCTGGCCGTGCGCACTACCCTTTGCAGGGCTTTGCGGCTGCGGGCGGTACTGTTGCCGTACCAGGTGGTGATGCAGCCAGTCAGCAGGCTCTCTATGGTGCTGCTGTAGAACCGTGTGAGGATGTGGCGGCTCATTCCAAACCTCCTCAGCCGTCGCAGGAAGAAAAGGCGCTGATGAGCCTTCTTCACAACGGCCTCGGAGTGGACGGACCATGAGAGTTCCTCTGTGATGTGGACACCGAGGAACTTGAAGCTGCTGACTCTCTCCACCGGTGCTCCATCGATGGTGATGGGGCGGTGTTCTCTCTCATTCCTCCTGAAGTCGACCACCAGCTCCTTGGTCTTGCTGACGTTGAGGGAGAGGTTGTGTTCCTGACACCACCGTGTCAGAGTGTGCACCTCCTCTCTGTAGGCCGTTTCATCATTGTCAGTGATGAGACCTACCACCGTCGTATCGTCAGCAAACTTGATGATGGTGTTGGAGCTGTGGGTTGCCACACAGTCATGTGTGTACAAGGAGTACAGGAGTGGGCTGAGAACACAGCCCTGAGGGGCTCCAGTGTTGAGAGTCAGTGATGAGGAGATGTTACTGCCCATTCTGACCACCTGGCGTCTGTTTGACAGGAAGTCCAGGATCCAGCTGCATAAGCTGTTTAAGCCTAGAGCCCAGAGTTTCATGTCAAGTATGGAGGGCACAATGGTGTTGAATGCTGAGCTGTAGTCTACAAACAGCATTCTCACATATGTGTTCCTCTTTTCCAGGTGGGAGAGAGCAGTGTGAATTGTTGATGAAATGGCATCATCGGTGGAGCGGTTTTTGCGGTATGCAAACTGCAGTGGGTCCAGTGAGGGGGGGAGAACAGAGCAGATGTGGTTTCTGACTAGTCTCTCAAAGCATTTGCTGATGATGGGGGTCAGAGCAACAGGACGCCAGTCGTTTAAGCAGGTGGTTTTTGCTTGCTTCGGTACAGGAACAATGGTGGACGTTTTGAAGCATGTGGGGACCACAGACAGGGAGAGGGACAGGTTAAAAATGTCCGTGAAAACTCCAGCCAGTTGGCGCGCGCACGCTCTGATGACGCGGCCGGGAATCCCGTCTGGACCCGCAGCTTTACGGACGTTCACCCGCCGGAAGGATCGGGTTACATCCGCTTCAGATACGGAGAGTGCACTAACCTCTGTATCTTCAGCCGCGAGCTCTCTCTCCGCGAGGGCGGTGTTTGTTCCCTCAAAGCGAGCATAAAAGGTGTTGAGCTCGTCCGGGAGAGAGGCAGCGGTGTTCACGGTGGAGTTTGAGTTCCCTTTATAGTCCGTGATGATGTTAATTCCCCTCCACATGCTTCTGGAGTCGGTGGTGTTGACCAGCGGCTTTAGACCAGCAAATTGTCAGGGGGTCCGCGAAATAATTTGCTAGGCTATTCTACCGTATTTTCCTGACTGTAAAGTTACGTTTTTTTATCACGAAACATGCTCTGATTTATTCCAAAGTGACTTATATAATGTATTGAACGTCAAATAATCGAAATGTTGACTTTTTAAAGTAGGCGCGTCCAGTATTCGCTGTATTTTAGTTCATGTTTCTGGTGTGCGTCAGAGAGATGTTCATATGAGACCGAGACGCGCTAAAGCAGCGCATCCTGTTTTCTTTATTTTACAAAGGCATGACATTTTGTAGTAATTTTAAATGTACACAAATAAAATAAATATTTTACTGCTTCCAATGAGGAAAAAATTAAGTGATGGCGCCGGAGACTCGCGCGCTCACATAACAGTTCTGGCATTGCTAACTTGACATCGCAGCCTGTTCATCATCAAAATAAAAACCAAACATATAAAAAGTTATTCTGCTTAGCCTTAATATTGTACAACAGACAAATGAAATTGTGCTAGTCAGTACTTGCTGTTATTCCAAACTCATACCTATCTCTGCATGTAAAGATACCGATTTAGCCTATGTGCGTAGGCCTATGAGACTGGACGAAGCCTTCTTTACATAAATAGGCCTAGTAAATAAACAAATGTTACATTGCAAATATGGAAACTTTGGAACGAATGAAAGATGTCCGATACAGTCCAACGTCGATACAGTTTCTTCAAATAATTTCATTTAGGCTTGGTATTTAAACTAAATGTTGTTTGTAATAAATGGCACAATATATAGGCTAGACTATTTTTATATAGGCTTCTATGTATATTTTTTATTATATGGCTACTTATATTTTTCGTTCTTGTTGTTTTCTTAATAACATTAATTTAAGGATTTGTCATACAGCGAGGGGAAGTAAAATACGCATAGCCGTGTTAATAGTGTTTATTAGGCCTATGTTAATGTTGTATTTTATTTACCGGTATTTTAAACTAGGCTACTTCTGAATGTAGGCTAATAATAAAATGCAGATTTTACTACAATGCAACGTTCGCGTGTTTCTCTCTCAACATGACCCGGCGTGTGAATTAGGCTACACTCTGTGCGACTTTTCTGGCAAATAGGCTACGGTCAATTATAAAATATGCTGTATTATTACAAAATGCATAGGATGCATTATAGGCTATACATTGTGTTAATTATCCTCACCTACATTAACTTTGTCACTGCCTAATTATATGGGGGTCATTGGACATTTATTTACTCAATATGAAATAAACTCATAGTAATAACTGCTGCGTAGCCTATTTCCTGAACATGTTCCCGCCTGACTGGTGCGTTTATCTGCAGTTTATTACGTTTATTTAACCCATCACAATTTATTGGAACTGTGTGAAATAGGGTACCTACAAAATGATGTTATGCTTATTACTTTCTTTTTTTCGGAACACACACACACAGACACAAAAAAATGTCCTGCTCGCATTTGCCCCTTTTTTTTTAAAAGCGGATGATATCTCGTAACATAATCCATATATGCAACTCGTGCCATAGGCTATATATTCGAAGCGCTCTGAAGGTATACTGGGTTTGAGAAACAAACTGAAATGGCAAGATATTACAGGTTTTAATGAAAATCTTGTGTGCAGCAGTAGCCTACACAAGCACCCTTTTGAGGTATCAATTATAATCCATTTTAATAAAACACAAGGCATAAATCATAAAATAAAAGAATATGTCTTTTAATATCTGTTTTTCTCCGGTTGTCTGGTTGCAACGCATTATTCTTTCCTTTTTGTATTAATGTTTAAAATATTTATTTTTAATTATTTATTTAACAAAGGTAGGCTATGACAGCCGTCATATATCCTGCCAGCTGATGCAAAGAGGTGAATTTATATCTACACAGAAGAAAACCCTGCCTAGGCTCTGCCCCGGTACGGCTTGTGTCGAGCCATTCGTTAGTCTGGTTGTTTGATGAGAAAAATATATGAAATGTAGTTGCAATAAAAGCAGTAAGAATCCGTACAGCTGTGGCAGCGCAGGACTTTTATTCTGCTGTGCGGAACTGAGGAAGAACCAATGACGGAATAGTTTGATCTTCGGCTGACCAATCAGCAGAAAGGGGCGTATAATTCCCGCCCACGTGTAGAAATCGAATATTCAAACTGTTTATACATTTTTCTACCTCTTTTTTTTTTAAATTTTTTTTTAATTTCAACATATTAAACGTAGTCTTTTTTTGGACACAACAGGTTTATGAATGCTTCGCATTGCAAGTTTATGAAGATGTGTGACGCGTGTTGCTTTTTCGAATGGAGCAGCATTTACAGCCCATCATTGCAACCCTAATAATAATAAAGCATAAAAAATACACAATAGACAGAATGAAGGCATTTTTACAGATGTTAAATACAGATACACATTTATTATATATTTTATACATAATATGTTTTCTTCCCTATTTATTGTAGCCGATGAGAGAGGAGATGCAATGTCCATCAGCATGCTTCCTGCAGACACTGGGTTTGAGTTTGAGTTGTAGTTCAGTAATGGCGGCGGAGAAAAGTTGCGAGTGAAGCCATTCATTCCGTTGTGGCACCGCTGCCGAATATCCAGAAGTTAAAGCCGGAGCAAGAACAATCTCTGCTTTTTTTTTGTTGGTGGCTATGATGTTGTGTCCTGGGGAAAAGTTTGATTTTCCAGCTCGCTCCGTTAGTGGTGAAGGAGTTGGCTGAAGCCCTGGAAATAGTTTCTCGTGCGGTCGTAAGGCATTGTCATCATTTACAGCGGCTAGTCAGTGATTTTATTGCCGTCTGTCTCCCACCACCCGCGTAAAAATCCCCGGCCGAATTACTGCTTTTGATAAACACCAAGGTCGTGTGGTCATTTAATTGCTGTTCAAATCCACATCTCTGAGTTTTCAAGAATATATCACTTTAAAATGTACTGTTTATATCCTTTTTGACCACTGCAGAGCACCGTACGGTTGCGCTTCGCTGTAATTTGGATGCATTTCTAGACTTGTATTTCTTTAAATGCTGGCAAGTGTTTACAAGAGCAATATATTTCATCACCGCTCAAAAAAAAAGAAAGAAGAAAAGCACGTAAACATTTGAATTGGGCCGTTATTTACGGCCTCATTTATTCTTATCATACCAAGCATATGACCACGTGAGCAAAACTCTCCCCTCCACCGTGAATAAATCACAATCCGAATGCACACGTTTTAGGTTTTATCACTGAGGTGACGTGTGCAATTTATTTTTACGGACTTCCATGTGAGAAACAAAGGTGGAAAAGTTGAGAACCCGTCTTAAAGCATAAGTCTGGTTTTATCATACGCTAAGGCTAGGTGGTGTAACTAGCAGCTAATATGAATTAAATTAAATGAATGACCAGCTACATAAACAGCTTCAACCTCTAGCTAGCTGGTTACAATCCTCAGAAAAAACAAAAACAGCTACTAGCATAAACTGGGTTTGGGTGGTCTAACCAGCTACCAGATACCATATTTTAAAACACAGCTTGAACTGGTCATGCTGGTTGACCAGTCTGAGCTGGTCAAGCTGGTTTTTCCAACAGGGTTTATAAACACATTGATTTACTTTGTACAGCAATACCACTGCAAGGAATTTCATTTAGATCGTACAAGCCTACACCCACAGTGCCATTCATTGTTTCAAAAGTCAAAATGGCACATGAAAAAGAGAGAAAGAAAGATCGATGTGCGTTTCTCAAGCATGCACTTATGTCTTCCACAGAAACCCACGTGCTTGTGGAATTTAAAGATTAACGGTCATTTCGTTTTACCGGCTGACGAACTAAAATTTGTTTATTGATCTCTTTATTGAATAATTACTTATAATTAATATATGATATGAGATTCGGAGAGATTTGACACGCTTAACTGAAGAGAACATGATGTTAATCGAGAAGTTTTTGTTTATAGACCAAAAGAAGCATTTCCCGCTGTGCAAAATGTACACTTCAGTGGTTAGAAATAAATGTACTGATATCCTACTTTAAGTCCAATAATTGTTATTAGTTTATTTTTTATTTTTCTGTGAATAAATTACCCCCAGTTTCACAGACAAAGCTTAAAGGGTTAGTTCACCTAAAAATGTAAATTCTGTCATTAATTCCTCTCCCTCATGTCGTTCCAAACCCGTAAGACCTTCGTTCATCTTCGGACACAAATAACGATATTTCTGATGAAGTCCGAGAGCTCTCTGACCTCATATAGACAGCAATTCAATTAACACTTTCAAAGTCCAGAAAGGAAGTAAAATCATGATTAAAATAGACAATGTGACTCCAGTGGTTCAACCTTAATTTTATGAAGCGACGAGAATACTTTTTGGGTGCAAAAACAAACTAAAATAATGACTTTATTCAACAACTTCATTCAGGCCTGTGCCAGTGTCCTACACAGTTTCCGTTGTAAATACAGCACACGCATGTGACGTGGTGCTCATGTGAACAGTCTCGGCTGCTGTAGCTCCAAAGCGTTTGGGTTTGGGTTTTTGCACCCAAAAAGTATTCTCATCGCTTTATAAAATTAAAGTTGAACCACTGGAGTCACATGGACTATTTTAATGTTTTTACTTCCTTTCTGGCCCTTGAAAGTGTTCATTCAAATTGCCGTCAACGTAGGGGCCCGAGAGCTCTCCGATTTCATCAAAAATATCTTCATTTGTGTTCCGAAGATGAACGAAGGTCTTACTAGTTTGGAACGACATGAACGCGAATCGTTAATGACAGAATTACAATTTTTGGGTGAACTATCCCTTTAAGCTAGCCCCAGACTAAAATGCATGTTTGAGCTGTTTTAACTGAAAGCAACATGAAATATGTCAGTGTCATTGTTTTATCTCAAGATGCACACCAGTGATGTTTGTTTCTAAGGCACTTTATAAAGCTGCTTAATTAAACTAAGGCCTAATCCTGGTTTAATCTGAGCCCTGTCTGTGAAACCAGACCTTCATGTTTTAAAAACCATAGATTGTGTTGGTCATTGTTATTTGGTGCTGTAGAAATGTAAAATGTGGGTACCCCGTGAAAATACACATACATAAAATTACATATTAATGAACAAAATCTTATTTAATCTTAAGATGGTTGATGTGCTCAGATTAGTTTTATTAATTAAACAAATAAAAACAAGATATGGTTTGCATAATACTGATTTATAAGTGTCCATACAAATCCATCTTCCATGCTTCCTGGGTCGCGGGTGTGCTGGATGATTACTTGTGTACAGCAGGATAGTGATATCGGAATATATAAAAAAATAACATTCTGGGAACCAAATATTTTTAGTGGAGGTGTCATACTTAGGGGGAAGGGGGTATGGGCCGGCACAACCTAAAGGCAGAGAAGGCAATTGCCTAGGGCCTCAAGCTTTAAGGCGGCGCCTCTATAACTGTAACTGCTTGATTGGTGAAACACTAGTTTCACCAATCAAGACGGACAGAAAAAACTAGGCTATATCCGCTGGATATAAAAGAGTTGTCACTGTGGGTTTTATCCTCAGAATGCATGAAGAGATTGATGATCCAGCTTTTCTACAAACTTACATGATGGCGACAAAACGAGCACATCTTTTGGAGGCTGCTATGCCAACAGCTAAGCTCGCACGCAGAGAAATTGCAGATCATCATGCAGGTATGCGAGTTGTCTATTTTTTGCCTTATTCTGCCCATCAGTAGCAATGACATTTTGAGATAATCATTATTAGTTTACAATGACATTGCTGGTACAAAAAACTGGGACAGAACATTTTTGAATGTTTTCATTTTTAATTGTGTGGGTTCCCTATATTATTATAATTATTATTAACATTAAAGCTGAAGTCCGTAACTTTTTGCGCTCTAGTGGTTAATAAACAGAACTGCATGCGTCTTGCGAAAGAACATTGCATGACACATAAAACCTTTTAAACACAATGTTACAGCAGCCAGAGAATTTTAATGTTAAAAAGTAAAGGACCAAGAGCCCAACTAAAGCAACCACTGGTCACCATACATATACATATAGGATGTGAAGCAAATAAGAGAGTCGGAAGCGAACTTATAAAGTTGTTTAAGAATTAAACTGAGGATCCAGAGATTGTAGATATTATTTGTCTTTTCATGCAGGCAAAACGCTGACCTACAAGCTGTTGTTATCTACTAATGGTGAGGAAATCGAGGATTTTTACCTGACACTGGAGTCGAAGAGTCAGAGCAGTGACAAAATCTTGGTGAAAAAACCCTATTTAGGTGGTTTTAGAAAGGTAAGAACTTTAAAGATGTAATTATTTTAATAATTTCTCAGAAATAATAAATTTGCTTTTTGTCTTGTTTGTGCACTCATATATAAGAGAACAGAAATAATAATAAGCAACTGTTCAGAACCTTTTTTTTCTTTTCTTTAGCTCTGAACTCGTACTCCTCTGTGGGAATGGTTTAATGTGTGGAAAATACCTGTTGCTGTAGATACTCATTTATTTACATTGAGATAAAATTACAATGACATGAAAATAAATTAAAATTAAGTTAGAGAAAGTTGCTAATAGTTCACCGTTATAATTCAGCCGTGTGGCAAAAGTAGGATGAATCCCTCTTGACCAAAGCCTGTGCGAGTGATGTTTGTTTCTTTTCCTATATAACGTGTGTCTAATAAAAGATGTTGTTACAGGAGATCTCCTTTGACATCTGTGTGGAGAAGGACCTTGGAGACATTGTTCAGGTGAAACTCGAAATGGACAATTCTCCGTGGTTTTGTGGGCATATCAGAGTGAAATCCCCCTCTGGAAAGTGCTTTGAGTTCCCCTGTTATCGCTGGTTAGACCAAACTGAAGTGATTATCAGAGAAGGCAGTGGTACGCGACAGACTCACTTTTTTCATTATTCAGTTATTAGAAGCATTATATTATTATTATTATATGTGTGTAATATGTATTTCTTTGTGTGTTTATTTAGCTCGACTGCCTCAGGATGACACTGATTCGCTTAAAAAGCAAAGACAAGAAGAACTGGAATCTAGACAGGAAATATTCAGGTTTGATGAAACGGTTACAGTCTTTAACAATATTGATTTGTGTGTGTGTGTGTGTGGGGGGGGGGGGGGGGGGGCATGTTTTTGTGAGATATCAGGACACAAATGTGTATAATGACATGGGTATGACATAGGTATTACAAAAAGAGGGTGAAATATGAGGACTTTCCCCATGTCCTCACTTTTCAAAATGCTTATAAATCATACAGAATGAGTTTTTTTTCACAGAAAGTGAACTGCACAGTCTCCTGTGATGGGCAGTGTGTGTGTGTGTGTGTGTGTGTGTGTGTGTGTGTGTGTGTGTGTGTGTGTGTGTGTGTGTGTGTGTGTGTGTGTGTGTGTGTGTGTGATGGGTAGGTTTAGGGGCAGGGGCAGTGTAAGGGGATAGAAAATACGGTTTGTACGGTATAAAAACCATTACGCCTATGGAATGTCCTCACATTTCACAAAAACAAACGTGTGTGTGTGTTTGTTTGTGTGTGTGTGTGTATATTTACATTAGCCTAGAAATCTAGAAGCACCCCCTAGCGGCAGAATTTTTTTTTTGTTGCCGCAAGTATAGTCTAGCAACTCTCGGTAGACCTGAGAGCTGGAAAAACCAACCTCTGGTCAGGCCAACATCTTGATGTGGGTCTGGCTTGTCAGGCTATATTTACATAGCAAGTGCTAAAACCTTTTCCAAGTTTCATACCCTTCTCTGATGAAGTGTAAAATTCTAAGAATTAAAAAACTTATTTTAGGCATTTGCCAATGTTTGGATATTCTACTGATAAATGGCTCATTAGTTGTCATTCCTCAAACTCAGACCTTCATTTGAGGTAGAAAGTGGTGCGTTAGGCTTAGACGAAGAAGATTTCTAATGGAAGTACAGTACCTGACCTGGATCTTAGCTTCTTGGGCACTCGGTTCTGGAAACTTCCTTTTGTTTTCTTCCTTTTAGCCGGTTACCTGAGCTGTAAATGCCATGTGACTAATCACTCTTGAAAAGTAAGAGAAAAGTAAGAGCCAGTCTGGCCACATATCAGAGAGCACTGAAAGAAGCTAAAGGACAATACCTCTCACATCTCATCATAAGCAATAGCCACCACCCCGGAATCTTATTCAATACTATTAATTCTGTTATTAATCCGGTGTCTGCAGCCTTGATTGATGTTTCTGAAAGAACATGTAATGCATTCAAGCAATATTTTGTGGACAAGGTCTTGGCTGTTAGGCAATCCATTATTCAAGACTCTACTGTTGTCATGCCGTCTCGTGCGGTGCAATGTGTGCTAGAGAACTTTGAGGCAGTTACTCTTGGGGAGCTCAAAAAAGCTGTCCTTGAGTTGAAACCTACCACCTGCCCTTTAGACATTGTTCCTGCAAGGATTCTGAAGGAGGCTGTTGACATCATTGGTCCCTGCCTTGTCTCCTTCATAAACAGCTGTCTTACTTTGGGTACTGTTCCTACAGTTCTCAAACATGCCATCATTAGACCGTTGCTTAAGAAACCCAACCTTGACCCCAGGGGCGCCGCTAAGGGGGGAAAAGTTAGGACGATTCTAAGGGCCCACACACTTTTGGGGCCCCCAGAGATTGGTTTTATTAGTAGTAACAGTACAAGTAGTAATGTAATGGAAATAATAAATGTATAATCTACCAGAGTTACAAAAAGCAAAACACTCCACTCATGATGAACTGCTCACGGGTTAAAACGACATTTGCTCAAATCCCACTCCGACATGAAATTTCTTTGTACTTTAGGCTACTATCATTGTTGTAGCCATTAAAAAAAAAAAGTTATTTAGTTTTATATTTATGTTTAAATATTATAGTTATTTTGTATGTCTATGTTGTCAATCTGTCCATCTATGTTGATTATGAAAAGTGAACAGCATAAGTGAGAAAGGACACATAAGATGTGCAATGACAGGAGACATGGAGTGGGTCAGACATGATTGTGACCACTTCATTAAGTTTTGTTTTGTATAAATTGTATCTTAATTTTAATCAATGTTTCATTAGCCAATTGGGGCATTCTGGGTAAAGCGAGCAGAGCTTAATTGGTCAGTATTATTAAATTGCAGACAAAGATTTTGGATAGCTAGGTTGGTGCGGTAGGGGGCCCAACATCATATTCTTTCATAGGGCCCAAAATTGCTAGTGGCGCCCCTGCTTGACCCCTCCATTCTATCAAACTTCCGCCCTATTTCTCACCTATCCTTTCTGTCAAAGTTGATGGAGAAGCTTGTTTACTCCCAGCTACAGGCTCATCTGCAGTTACACAGCATTGGGGATACATTCCAATCTGGTTTCAGGACCAGGCATAGTACTGAATCTGCGTTACTGAGGGTACATAATGACATTCTTGAAGCACTTGACAGAAAAAACTCTATGGTTGTAGTTTTACTGGACCTTACTGCTGCATTTGACACTGTGGATCATGCAATTCTCATTTCTCGTCTACAACATGTTGCTGGTCTGCAGAAAGTGGTGCTGAATTGGTTCTTCTCATACCTCACTAATAGAACCTTTTCAGTAATGCTCAATGACTTTGCCTCCTCAGTTGCCCCTATGTCATCTGGAGTACCGCAGGGTTCCATTCTCGGTCCTATTCTGTTTTCACTCTACATATTGCCACTTGGGCAACTCATCTCCAGACACAACGTTCATTTTCATTTCTATGCCGACGACCTCCAGATTTACCTCCCTGTGATTCTGAGTAATCGTTCGTCACTGGATCCTCTCTATAATTGTCTTCAGGACATCAAACAGTGGCTATCCCAGAATTTCCTTCATTTAAACGAAGAAAAGACTGAGTACATCCTGATCAGCCCGGATTCATCTAATAGTGCTTGTAGCTTTGGTCCTATGACACCTCAGTTTGCTCCGTTTGTACGTAACCTGGGTGTTATTTTGGACAAAAACATGCAGTATGATAAACAGATTGGTGCAGTAGTGAAGGCGAGTTTTTACCAGCTACGACTTCTTAGTAAGGTCAAATATTTTTTGTCCAGAGCCGACCTTGAAAAAGCAATTCACGCCTTCATCAGCTCGAGGATCGACTACTGTAATGCCCTCTATACTGGACTAAATACATCACTCATCAGTCGCCTTCAACTGGTACAAAATGCAGCCGCTCATCTTCTCTCTAATAGATCGAAATGGTCACACATCACCCCTGTCCTCCGCTCGTTTCACTGGCTTCCAGTGCAGTTTAGGGTGGAGTATAAAATTCTGTTGTTTGTGTTTAAGGCCATCCATGGTTTGGCCCCAGTATACCTCACTGATCTAGTAAAAACATATCAGCCAGCCAGAACACTCCTTTCCTCTGATCATATTTCTCTGGTTACCCCAACATACAGGTATAAAAAGTTTGGAGGCCGGTCATTTCGTGTTCAAGGACCAAAGTTGTGGAATGCACTCCCTGTGCACCTCCGAAACATCACGGTGCTGAGTGTTTTCAAAACTCATCTGAAAACACACTTTTTTAATCAAGCTTTTGACTCTTATTGCTGGACTTGCTTGGTTGGACTTGTTTTTATGTTGTCGTTTGATGCTTGTTTTGGAAAGCGCTTTGTGCACCTTTTGGCTGCTGTAAGGCGCTATATAAATAAAAATTGATTGATTGATTGATTGAAAATGGTTTTCTGGCAACGCTGACACTTTTTGGAGCACTTCCAAAAACAGGTTACTGTTAAAACATAACTGCCCGGTTTCACAGACAAGGCTTGAGCTAGTCCCAGACTAAAATGCATATTTGAGCCATCTTAACTGAAAATAACTTGCACTAACTAAAACATATTTCAGTGCTATTGTTTTGTCTCAAGATGCACACCAGTAATGTTTTTTTCTAAGGCCTTTTTATAAAAGTGACTTAAATATCCTAATTTACCCAAGGCCTAGTCCTTGTTTTTAATTAAGCCCGGTCTGTGAAACCAATATTTTATTGATTGATTGATTGATTGATTGCAATTTGTATGTTAAAAAAAAGGAAAAAGCTAGGCAACCAACATACAAATGTCTTGTTTATAATCGTCTCTACGCATTAAACTGGGCTATTAGGAAAAATAAACACTTGACCTTGGTGTAACTAAGTAAATGTTGTCATTTTTTATTTGAAGATGGATCCAGTGGCGCCGGGGCTTCCCTCAGAGCATAGATGCCAAACTGGATGAACTTCCTTTAGACGTTCGGTTTGATGAGGAAAAAGACTCAAACTTTACTGGGGATTTCAGGAGAGCGTAAGTTTGGGCGGAATGTGTCATGCCCACAGTCCTTGTTGGTTTGATACTGAATTTTTCTTATGCAAATAGTGTTCATGTCTATAAATATAGTGTATGTATTCTGTTTCAGGTTTGTGAGTTCCTCCTTGGACTCTTTTAAAGGTTACTTTGAGTCCTGGAAAGATATAGCAGATTTTGAAAAGATATTTGGAAATTATAACCTCAAGAACACTCTACTAGGTTTGGATTATTTCTTCCTTTGTCAAGAATGTTTTGTTATTATTGTAATAGTTTTTCTTCATCTAAACAAAAACTATGTGGGAATGTGGGAAACCAACCATGTGGGGGCACTTTTTTCACACCTGTAAAGCCTTTGACAACTGACTGAGTGTTTCTCTTTGAAAACTGGACAGAGAACGTGATACAGGACTGGAATACGGATTACATGTTTGGCTATCAGTTTTTGAATGGCTGCAATCCGGTCATGATCAGGAAGTGCAAGGAACTTCCGGACAAATTTCCCGTCACACATGAGATGGTGGAGGGCTGTCTGCAGAGAGGTCTCACACTTCAAGAGGAATTAAAGGTTGGTCAATGATCAAATTCAAGACTTGCTTACTGTATTGTGACATCGTTCACATCTTTTAGTTTATGTAAATGACTCAATGTTTTTTTTTTTACTTACAAACCAAATGTTCCAATCTATACACTAATAAAATATCCAATAAAAGTGTACACTAATAAATATCTTTACAGGCAGGAAACATCTACATAGCGGATTATGAAATATTAGAGGGAGTACCAGCCAATAAGACACACCCAGACACCCCGTACTATTTGACTGCACCCTTCTGCCTACTATACAACAACAGATTGAACCAAATAGTGCCAATTGCCATCCAGGTATGTGTCCCATAAAGATTCGGTATCAATTAAGTAAAAAGGAAAGTGATTTTGCTGTGAATTGATGTTAATGTCTGTGCTTGACCAAAATGTCTGCTTTGCTGAAACAGCTCAGTCAACACTCAGGGGAAACAAGCCCAATTTTTCTCCCAAACGATGATGAGCATGATTGGATGCTTGCCAAGATGTGGGTAAAATCTTCCGACTTTAACACACACCAGTTGGTCACCCATCTTCTCAAGACACATCTGATATCAGAGGTTTTTGAAATGGCCATGTACAGACAGCTTTCTGCAGTCCATCCTGTATACAAGGTACTTTCCATTCACAGTCATGATATTTAGATTCAGTGCGAAGCTGAACAGTGCTGAAGATTGTGATTTCATGTATGTCAATTTATTAAAGGACAGCTGGTTCTGATATCTTTGCCTTTTTTTCAACAACCATTTAATGTTAACCAAAATCCTTCATTGCATGGCATGGAAACCACTTTTCGTGTTTGAGGTTATGCTTTTTGAATACATATTAAGATTTAATGCACACGTTTAAATGGATTCTTATCTTTTTACAGTTACTGATACCTCATGTTCGTTTCACAATTGCAATCAACGCAGAGGGCCGTGAAAGGCTCATCAATGAAGACGGAATCTTCAGCAAGGTAGCTTTACACCTAATGTAATATTTCCACAGATAAACAGCATCTTTTTAGGATCCAAATAAATTCTATTCAAATCTGGAAAGCCGTAATTTCTAACCTTATTAGGCTTAGGGATGTCTTCTGTTTTGTAGGCTTCATTGTATTTAGTTAGCTGGTGTTTTCTCTAATATACCGTAGTGTGTAGTTTCTAAATATCTGCCAGAATAAAACTTCATACATAACCTCCTAGATGATCATCACTTCAGTAAGATCAATATGTGCTTACAGCCTAGTTCATTTCTGAAAATATTTCGGCCAAAGATTAACTGAATTATCTGTATCTAAAGATCAGTAGCGTAAGTGGACCTGGGATTGAGGAAGTGATGAAAAGGGCCATGGAGACTTTCACCTACAAGTCCCTGTGTTTCCCTGAGGCCATAAAAGCTCGAGGAATGGAAGATGCACCCAAGTACCATTATAGAGACGATGGCATGAAGGTCTGGGAGGCAATAAACTGGTAAGTGGTAGGGGAACAACCTCCACCATGCGCAAGCCGCCTCCCCAACAGAAGGGCCAAGTGGACCTGGAATATATCATGGACAGTCTGCCGGACCGGGATTGTTCCAGTGAGGTTCTAGGCACAGTTTGGGGCCTCACTCGGTTCCAGCGCGATGAGGTTTGACATCTCATTTTGTTATACTGTCCACCTGAAATTATAGAGCACATGGCAGAAATCTTGACCAAATCAAATAAAAAAAGAATGATCCTGTTGGTAGCTGAGGGGTTTAGGGCATCAAGGTATCGGTTTAAAAAAAACAAAAGGCCAAAGATTATGTTTTAAATTGTATGTAGCCCTTTTTTACTGACAAAACACACTATTCCCCATCCTGCCCAATGCTGTCCTTCAAACGTGTCAGCTGAGTGCTATGAACACATATATAGTGAATATACTTTACAAAATTTAACCATGGTACTACAACGAATAAAACAAACAAATAATAAAAATAAAATCAAACAGGATTATTATAGTTATTCCATAGTAACTAGAAATGTACCATAGTTTTGCTTCAATCCATAGTTTAACTGGTATTTGTGTGGTTATACAAATGGTAATCAATACGGCAAACACATGGTTTTACTATCTAATAGAACCATGGTTAATTTTCATAAGGGTCTATCTGTGCTATAGCCTACATTATGTGCAAAATAAGATACTATGCAAAAGGACAGTTTAAATCCGTACATTCAAATATTAAAAAACACGAACTCAGTTTTAACACATAAGAGAAATATTTTGCAGGAACATACACACTTTCGCTCTGGACACAGTACCTGTTACTGTCATTTCTTTATCCTCTACAAACGTCTTACATTTATATTCAATTACACGCTGTTATCCCTTTACAGTTACTACTCTCAAGAAATACTTGAATTACATGTTGACTTTTAAACCTAAATATAGCGTCCAACAGCAGATTTCAGATTTCAGCTAAATTTATGCTTTTTGCACTGAATATTAATGGTCTCCCTCTTGACTGCGTTCTGTCTGTTTGACGCGCATACGCCCGTCCGCCCGCCGCTCGTTCAGTGAAGTTTGAAGCTTTAATGCAGACTGTCAGGACACGCTTTCATACAAAATGGAAATACTCGCATAAATTAGTAACATTTACAGATGAGGATATACAGTAACTGCTGTTCTCTATAGATCAGTGGATATAACATGTAAAATGAACATTTTGTGCTGAGGACACAGACACACACATTTGTCATCACAGGGTGTGTTAAACGCTAATGCATTCGCTTAAAGCTTAAAATAAACAATTCTCATGTTTTGGGCACTTGGATCATGTACCTTTCCTGCATCAGCTCACTCTGTTTCCACTCCACTATTTTTAGATGCATTTTGTCCATAGAAATGTGTTATTCAGGGCTGTAATTTGGCGTGACTGGTGGAAGTTGGTGGCAGACCAATAAAAATCATTGACAACGATTCTCATAATGGATTAGTCAATCCATTATGAGAATCGTTGTCGATTATTTTTATTATCGACTTTATCGGCTAGTTGTTGCAGCCCTAAATTGCTGTAGATAGTTTGCTTGCTACGGTCTGTGTGTTCTGCATCTCTGCCTACGTACATGTATTTTCAGCCAGGTAGTGTAATCAATCTGATTAACTGACTCTTTGCTAAATCCCACTTGTCCCTAACCAGTCGGCGTGTTTGGGGATTAACAGAATATATGTTATTAATTAAATGGGGTTACATGTTTGTGAGCTCTGCTTTGTTATCATCGAGTATAAATTGTAATAATAATAACTCATCTTATTATTATTATCTAATAGAACACAGAGCAAGAACACAGACGACCGCTGTTATTACTGTAACTGTTACAGTAATTATTATCTAATAGAACCATGGTTCTATTAGATAGTAAAACCATGTTTTTGCCGTATTGATTACCATTTGTATAACCACACATTCACACCTCTCCAGCCGGGTTATGGCTCTAATTATTATTCTTTTGTCTTCATTATAATTTCTGACAAGTTTCTATTTTAATCCCTCATTTGTTTGATCAAACTTCTCACTTCACCTTCTTTAAAACTGTATCAAATGCCCTTCTTACAAAAATAAACATTTCATTGAGCTTTACCATTCACAATTATTCATAAAAAACAATCGCACCTGATAGCATCAGGCTAGCTAGCATATTAGCTTAGCACAGCATCAAAACACAACAAATTATGAACCATGTTTTTGCTCCAAACTCAAGTTATAACGCTCGTATTCTCTCTACCTCAACTTAAAAACTTTGTGAAATAAAATAAAATTGGCATAGAAACTCTTTATTTAAAATCTTATAAAATGGTTTGCTGACCTTAAAACATACATTGCCAGGACGGTATTGCCAGGACGGGTGTTTTATAAGCTTGTCTGAGTGAGGGTCAGTTTTCCATGTAAAAAGAATGAAAAATGTTGTTCTCCTCTCTGAAGAATTTACTTTTTCCCAGCTGTTCTTAGGCATGTATCCAGATATGCACTTCACAGAGCAACCAATGAAGGAAGCCATAAAGACTTTCCGCAAGAAACTAGACGAGGTGACCCAAAGCATCAAACTTCGGAATGAAGGATTGACCATGGATTATTGTTATTTGTCCCCAGACAAAATCCCCAACAGTGTTGCACTTTAAGAAAACATTAACCATAGAGTTACGTCAAATGGATGCTTGACATAGAGAAGAGCTGGAGTCATACTTAAAATAAAAGTTTTAGTAAAACAGCGTTCTGCCTTTTGGGGCAATTTTCAGAAGTTATATTTGATTAACTGTTCTTGCATTTAACTCTGCTGCTGGAAAGTAAGGGATATTACTTTGTAAAGCCATCTGTGCAGTACATATCTTGATTGTTGGCTTGTGCTATAATCCATTTGTTATTTTCTTTTTATTATTTTCTGTATTCATATAAACTTGCCTAAACTTATAACCATTCTATATTCATTTACACATCTTTTGATTTATTTATTACCTAAATGATATAGTGCTTGTAGTCCATTTTAGATGATCATTTTACTTGTATTGAAATGACTTTCACCCTACAGTTACACTGATTATATTACATCTGTACTGATTTTACACTGATTATCGTTTATACACATTTTGTTGTTGTTGACTTGCTGTGTGACTTCCAGTAGATGCTGTGGCAGGAATAACGTTCCAGCTTAACTTCTTGATACTGGGAACCACATCTTTGGTGTATTTCTTGTTGTAACTTGAATAAAGTAAACATATTGGTAACACTTTATAATAACTATACGCTATGAATCATTAGTTAAGCATTAGTAAATAGTTAATTCATCATTTATAAAGCATTAATATACATTAATAAGCAGTTAATAAATACTTTATTCTTGATTTATAAGCATATCTATAATGTGTTCAATAATTGTATTGTCATGTATCATTAGCAATCGATTTATCATTTCTAAATTAAGTATTACATTATTTACAAACCAGTTATATAGGAGTTGTCAGTGGTTGATAAGATTGTTTGGAAAGTGTAGGTAAATTATTAATAAACTATTTAAATGTACATTTATACATATTATTTAAACATACAGTAATAGTTAACAAGTGTGTTAATACATGCTTTAACAACATTCATATTCATATTGTAATTCATGACTAATTCAGGTAGTTAATGAAAATAAACATTTAGTAGTTAATGTTTTCTCTAAGCTGTGCATGTGTGTGCGTGACAGACACAGACGCGAAAGGTGGGGAGAAATCCATTTGGTTGTAGTTTAAATGAGAAATAATTTCAGTGCTCTGTTCAGCCGCTATAGTATTGCTGCAGTGTTAGATCCGGTGAATGCGGTTTACAGGTTTCATAGAAAGAGAATGATGTCACATGTGAGCGGCTCTCAATTTGAGAGTCCAAATAGCTCAATGTGAGAGGCAACGTGAAACGCACAGACGTGAAATAAAACCTCATGTTTTAAAGAAGAGTGGCTTGATTAAGTGGTGGAAATAACGGCACTGTCAGGGCCGGAGTGGGACCCATTTTCAGCCCGGGAGTCTATGCCCAAGACCAGACCCCCATCCCACATCAAACCATGGTGGAACCTGGAAAAATGAAGTGCCGGATCTGTTCTTACTATCCGGTTATTTATTTTTGACATGTTTCAACAAGAAATAGGAATAATATAAATATGGCCAAATAACAAATAAAGTTTTCTGCTACAAAGAGTCACATTACGAGCAAAATTACATTAGTTACATTACGAAAAAAATGGTTTGCATTCAAACAAAAATGCTGTATTGCATTGTATTGAAACTTTTCTGCTACAAAACACAATAGTAGCTTTATTGGGGAAAATTACATTCCAAATTGAAAACTGCAAAGCACTCATCAATAACTAAGTAGAAAATGAATATGCATCTCAAAAGAAAGAAAGAAAGACCTTCTACCATTCTTCACAAGTTTTGGTTTACACTCAGAACTGAAAATGGCAAAGCCTTACAGCATCAACAACCGCCTAAGCAGTGCACTAAACCCTCCTCTCAGAACAGATTCTGTCAGAATATATTTTATTATATTGAAATTTCCTCCTAACTTTAAAAATCATTAATATAACTTGATTTGTGGTCAAACTCACTTCAGAAAATACATTTTCCTGTCAGAAACCCTCCTCTCAGAACAGATTCTGTAAGAATATATTTTATTACGTTGAAATTTTCCCATAACTTAAAAAAAAAAAAAAAAAAATCATAAAATCATTAATATAACTTGATTTGAGGTCAAAATAATTGTACACTGTAAAAAATGTGGAGTAGGATTTACTTGGAAAAAGCTTGGAAACAATTTTCACTCTGAAAAGGCCAGTAAAATCTATACATAATTATTAGTAGCTTTAATTAGAAATGTTTAAGTTAAGTTTACTTGGGAATTCCCAGTACATTTTAATGACTCTTTGATGGTAAATTTTACTTAAGTAATGCTTATAAATATAATGTGATTTATTGCATGTCTTTTACATAAGAATCCTAGTTATCTTTTTTAGTTATCCTCAAATATTATTTAAACATTACTTAATATAATTTGTGATATATTTCTACTGATGTTTTCAACAAAAAAACACACTGACAGACATTTCCTTGAGTTTTATTTGAATTAAATTCTTGAAAAAAAAAAGAAAAAAAAAAACTTTTTAGAACGATCTTACTTGCTGAACAAATGAGCAAGTTAGCTTAAGTTCAGGGAGTAAATGAAGCCCATGAGCAGAAGGCACGCATTTGTGAGATTCTTACAACAGCACCTCAGTCCCCTCAATGAGGTCAGCTATGTTAGCATCTTCCTCTCCTGCAGTGCTGCCCAGTAAAATGATCTTCATCACATGATTGGTGAAGCTATCTTTAATCATGTCTCTGCTGTCATCCTGTCAAATACACAAATAAGTGCAAAGTAGTTACAATCATGTACAGTAAGTTGTATGTTCTCTTTAATTTTATGTGACAAAAGTCCCACACAGAGATTTGGTCTCACCATCATTAAATCTGTTATTACATGAAGAAAGAGGGAAACAATTAAGACAGACTAAATCAAGAAGAACTGTCTGCAAGACACTTAAAATACTACCTGCAAAGCTACTGTACTGTAAAAAGTTTTAGGCATTTTGCAGACATTGCCACAGTAGTTTTTGATTTAGGCCGTCTCAATTAGTATCTCTTTCTTCGTGTTATAATAGACAGACTAAATGATGGTGAGATCAGACCTTCTGTGGAGCACCAACTGTTGTCAGACTCCCTGTGCATACAAAAATCTCCCTAGATTATTACAAACAATGGCAAAATTAATATTTAGGAATTTAAAATGATATTTCATACACTCAAAAAAAAAATTGTGCTATAGCACTACAAGTGGTTCTTGGCTTGTAATAATAGGGGAACTACTTTTGGTGCTATATAGCATAGGGGTGGGGGAAAATTTCGATTCTTAGATGCATCGCGATGCGGACGTGGACGATTCTGAATCGATTAACAAATTTTAAAAAAATCGATTTTCTAAATGTTGATAGCGTAATGTTGACGGAACGCAAAAGGCGCAACTCTGAAGCCGCCGCCCGCACCGCCTGTGGCGTCAGCACATTACAGAGACGCATGATAACTGAGCCACATCAGACCCTCTGCATTAAAAGCTAGCGTATATGGAAGCACATTGGCTTCTATAAGTCAAAGGGGAAAATAACCTTGACAAGAGCCACACTATATGCAAGTTGTGTCAAACTAAACTAAAATATTTTCGAAACACGCAAAACCATATCACACGTTTCCAACGTTTGGCTGAACCGGTAACGCTAGACGCTGCCAAACAGAGGACCACAAACTCAATCGCTAATTTGATGGTCAAGGATTTGTGTCCGTATTCTCTGCAGATATTAATTTAGTGTTCAGATGTTCGTTGCATAAAATATTTTTTTATTGTGGTATAGAGCAAAAAATGGTCTGTGCTAGACTTTATTTATGTATAAGAGCAGCTTCCCAGCTAACACAGTACGTTGTGACGACGTCGTCAGTTAGTCGTCATTTGGTCAGTGTGACGTTACTTTATGACAACGTTGTGAGGACGTCGTGATAAAGTTTCATTTTTTAGAATCTTGACTAACGTTCCAGAAACGCAGTGGGCACGTCCTCAAAAGACGTCGCTAGTTTATCCCATGGAAAACGTTGTAGAGACGTGGTCAACTGGTCTAAGCATTGTATTAGACAAAAGCCTTTATTAACTTTTGAATGTATACCATAAAATTAATTATCTTCTCTTTTCCAGTATCAATTACCATCTCATTATTGTAAGTAAGCAAGCAGTATATCAAGCAGTCATCCTGTTTAATCACGTATTGTTGAAAACAATGCATTTTAAAACATACAGATATATCTCACTCATATTCATGTTACGATTTTTTCTCCCCTTTCCTTGCAGCTAACTACACCCCAAAGGCTCTTTTAAGAGCCCTAGCACTGATCATCTTTGGATTTGTAAGTATATGTTTGACTAACAATCGGACAAATGTTTTGAAATCTTCTATTTAATGGCATTTAAAAGTTCTCCAGCACATCTATCAATTCAGACTCCTGTAATATCTGATACTGAAATATTCATATAGTCACTAAACAGATAATTTCTCTTTTCCTTGTCTGCAAACAGACATCCTTGATTTCTTTAATTGTAGATCATCTGCCATTGCTGCCTGTTCTGAGTATTTTCTTTTATTTCAAGGCAAGTAATTTCCTTAGTTTAACTTAAATGTGTTCTCCATAATGTAAACAAACCTTCCCACTTGATAACTAGATTGTTTTTATATATGTGCAATTTAATTTCATGTGAATTGTTCAATATATAGCAAAGTAACATTTTACCAATTAATATCGATTGCAAGTGCCTAAAAGTAACAAGCTTTTCAACTAAACATCGAAATAAATCTAAATAATATAACTAAATTAACTATTTAAACTAAATTACTGATCGAATTATTGATCTAAAGCCCACACTGTCACTGTATGATAATTGAAATGAACTGATGACATCAGCGTTTTTTCCAGAATGGCTATACAGCTAAATAAAATTATGCTGCATTATTTTCTTGTTTAACACTGTAAAGCTGCTTTGAAACAATCTACATTGTTAAAAGCGCAGTCACCATGAAAATCAAAATTGACAATTCTTTCTTTTATGGAACATAACAGTGCATTTTTTTAATTATTCATGCACTTTTTTTGTAAAGCCCTTTTAATCTTTTTACAAAATTATTTTCATGCCCTCCTTGTAAGGACAACTCTTCTCTTTTTTTCCTCATCTTTCTCTTTTCAAATTTAACCCATTGTTCTCCCAACGAATGTCAGTTCCATTTAGCATGTTTTGAGTACAATTCTCAATTATTAACATTTACATTTAACTTTTTACTTGAGTTAGACTTTCAATTACTCTTGCTTTCATATTTCAGTTTGAATTTATTTTCTACTTCTACAATATTTATTTCATAATTTAATTGTACTATTTTATTGCAGGTACAATATTGTTACTGGCCACCAATTAATGTGACCAAAAAAATTAAAAGACTTGAACTTCCTGATAAAACAAATTGGACCAGGCACAGGGTCAGAGTGTTTGCAGAAACAGGTATTTCATTTTACTTTAAAGGATCATTCAAACAAAATGTTAGTGCAACTACTGTTACTGAATGCTAAATTATACTCACTGTATTTGTACTTCAGGTGATTATGAAACCGCTAAAAAGTGGTCCAAAAGAGCAGCTGTGCAGTCTTCTGTGGAGAGCTCTGATGACATTCCCAAGAGGAAAAAACGTCCAGTGTATCTCAGCAGCTCTGATGAAGGTATGAAGAATGTGAAATAAGTTTACAAGTAAACAATTAAAGTAATTCTAAAATAACTTTAATTCTTTTTTTTCCTTTTTTTTACAGATACTTCAGTACCTCACCCCAAAAAGAAGAGCCGGGTGAACTGTACAAAAACTGGTAGGCCTTTCTTAGTTTTAATTATTTTACTTTATCACTTGTGCACATTTTCACCTCCAACAAGACTTAAATGGTGTGTCTACAAGATGGAATACATTTTCAAAATGGTAATAACTTTTGTTATTTAACTTAATTGTAACACTTTTTTTGACATTTCACGGATAGTTCACTATTAACATACCACTCTATTCCGAAATGTCTCCTCTTTAATTTTTTTCTTCAAGAGAGAGGAGTTCCTCCATAGTTCCACACACATCAAGGTTCATCTCCTCCACTCGCTGACTAGTCCCATCACCCAGGGCACGAGCATAGAGTTCATACAGGGCTGCTGTTGAGCTCCTCATCGCCTTCATCTCACTCTCTATGCTGATGATTCTCTGAGTGAGTAGGCTCAGGAGGTGATCTGGGAGAATCAATATTGATTCATTCAAATAAAGGTAAAAACTAAGTTTCAATTTATGTTTTGCCTTTACCATTCTTCTGGGTTTCTCTAGGAGGCGCAGGTCTTAATGTTGCATCAAGACTTGATGTTGAACCTTCAGGTCTTGAAGGCGTTAGTGTGGTTGGTTTAAATGCTGGGGGAAATGGCAGCTGAGGTTCCACTGTAAATTAGAAGTTAATTACTAAAAAATAGGAACAAACGCATAGCTATAAAATAAACCGTTATTGGTATCACTCAACTAATGAAATTGTGGTATTCTGAAAACCCCAAAACACTTTAAATATAACATACCACATAAGCTTTATGGATTCTGATTTTTAAGCATTCAGATTCCAATATTATGAATGCATGGATGAACTTTATTTTTAATGAATATCCAGCTCACGTGGGGAAGACACGTATGTTCCTTTAACCACAGAGTCATTTGTAAACAAGAGACTGGATTTGCAGACAGGATGAGAATACATGAAAGAATGAAGCAACACACTAATCTGAGTAAAACATTTTTTTTTATATGTGACAGTATTGCATCGTTACAGATCGTTTGATATCTATTGATTATGTGTACGTGTCTAACAGAACATACCTTAGCACGCAATCACAGGCTGGAGAATACTTTATTTGTGGTGTTCTTGGTTCATTACCAGGGATGCAAACACATGAATGGTCAAAAAAGAGAGAGGTAATCGAAGCCCTCGCCCCGCGGCAAATATCCAGATACTTACATTGCCACCAACCCCTGCCACCCCCAGCCCACCCCAATAGGCACAGAGTAAAATTAAATTCTGAAAATCAAAATACAACAACACTAATTTGGAATATTTAATTACATTTTTTATTCCAAAACATAAACCCTTTTTGAACTATCTAGCACTTCTTGCTTTACTCATTTTATAATTATACATGAATGTAAAATATATATGTTTATATATAAAAAGTCTACACAAATAATATAGAATTACAAGATGTTTATTGTAAACATAATGTGCAGCTTTTTAATGGGGCAACAAAGATATGATAGATACAAGAGAACAAGATAGGCTTTTAATAATCTTTCAGTGCACAAAATCATAACATGAAACGCTTCAAAATGCGCATCCCGGGTGCAGAATGATGCGCTTAAAGCAACATGGCGTCAGAGTGTGCATTGAAAAGTGCACAGCACAAAGAGAAGAGATGTTGAGCGCACAAATCCTTGTCTATAATGTATATCTGTCCAACAGTTTACTGATCATTTGTATCTTCACCGTTTTAAATTCCAGTTATTGTGCATGTGATGCTAATTAATAGTCCTTGTGTTGTCAACCGGTAGCGAGTACAACATCGTTCAGAAACCGCTAACGTAGATAAACACCAGCAAGATAAAGTCACGTTATTCAAATACCCAAAGCCCTTATCTACATACAAGTATTATAATGGAAATATATCATCTTGGAGAGAGTTTTACTGTGCTGACTGTCGTAACCGGACACTACGCGTTGTTTGAATGCTGAACGGAGAATGATTGACAGCTGCCGCGGAGGTAAGACGAGTTTCCCTGAACTTTAAATTAACAATGTAAATATTCTTCTGTCCCTCACACTCAGCTATGAAATGGCTTTAGATGACTTTGTACCAGCAAATCACAATATCAGAATGATTGCTGAAGAGGATCATGTGAAGATATCTATTTCTGATTTGTTATATCTATTCTCTGAGTTGTGTCTACAGACGGAGGCGGCCGCCTTGTAATTCTCTGTGCAGGAAAAACCCTGTATATAACATTATAAGCCATAAATATCCTAACCTCCAGTGATCTCACCTACTGGTCTTACTAGACGGGAAGGCGCGGCGCCGAACTCTGGTCTCAGGGAGAAATTAGTTGCAGTGGCAGATACCACAGACAGCAAAAGATACGAAGCAAGAAGAAACACTAGTGGTTCACGGCTGTTTGGGCGTGCAGTGTTCTGATTTGCTTAGCTCCTATTTACTTGTTTGGTGGAGGCAATCCAGAATTACTGTTGGTGAAATTATAATCAGACCCTCTCAGTGCAGCACGCCCATCAAAACCGAGTGTTTTTCAGAGAGCCTCAAAACCAAGGCAGAAAATAGCCTATTACTTATTCATTATGATGTTTTTGAATGTAAAAACCACGCAAACGCAATAAGTTGACCTCAGACAACAGTATAATAAAAAATAAAAAAGCCAGTTCATGACACCTTTAAGCACTGCTAAACAATACACACCTGAACACAATGAACCAATAAGAATGCGACAACACAGGAATAAATCAGAACAGACGATTTCCGACTTGGGCAGACCGATCAGTTTATGACATCAAGGTACTGTGAGAGGTGGTGCTCATGGAAGAGTAGCGATATAACTAAAGCTTTGAAACATCAGCAAATGAAATGCTGAACCCACAAAGAGGTATAAGACCATGCAAGCTTCAGGGGTGTTGATGGATGGGATCTACTGCATCTATGTTTTGATCATCATTCTGAATCTGATTCAGACTTTAGTGATGAACGGATCGACGGCACTCGCTTCTCTCCAGTGTGAATCCTCATGTGGACTTCAACGTGTAGTTTGTGATTGAAACCCTTTCCACACTGAGGGCATTTGCAGTTTCTCTCCAGTGTGAGTTATCATGTGCTTGTTAACCCTCAGAGCCCGACGGCATCGCCCACGACGTCACACGGCACCTCCGATAAATATCTATATTATTTCATGAAACTTTTGTCGATTTTCTTACCGTTTTTTCCAGCAGAAAGCTAACGAGCTAGCCATCACGGGGGTGTCTTTGGTGTCTTTGTAGCCTTTACAGAAGGTTTGCTATCCAGCCTGGAACATGCGCATCTTTTTGGAGTTGTTCAGCAATAAATCAAAACGCTTATATCCACTTGATGTCCATAATTTATAAATTTTCCATTTCATTTTTGCCGCTAGCGCGATGCTAGCTGCCATTTTGGATGAGGGTTTGACCAATGACAGGCTGATCCGTCATCCACGTTGGTGTGCGTCATTACGCATGAACCACAGCTCTTTTATTGTGAAGAGAGAGAGACGCACGGCTAGTGTTGAGGAGAGAGAGAGAGAGACGCGCTGCAGTTTTTAGTAGTTTTGTGGAGAAAGTTTGAGGAAAAAGTTTGAGGAGAAAGTTTGAGGAGAAGTTCCTGATAGGAACTGTTTTGAGGCTTGGCACCAGTAAATATCCAAAATCCAAAGAGGCCAAAAGCGCCTGCACTTTTTTTGGAAAAATGTAAATAGTTTTGGTTCTGTATAAGTTATCATGTTTATTCCTGATTTCCAGGACTCTAAAGACTTGAACAAACTGTTTTCCAGAGGAAATATGCTTAGCTTTTATTTATTTGTGTGTGTTTTCAATAAATATTTGAGTGATTCAATTTCCGTTTTATGTTTTCATTTGTCTTTATGGTCCCATAACTTATTTTACATTCAGGTGACATCAATGCAACACAAATATACTGACAGAGCAACTTGTCTTGAAAAAAAAGAGGTGTGTCAATTGTCTGTGCACAACAGGGTTGATGTTTTACAAGCTTTTTTAGTAAATAACACCAGGCGGAAAATTAATTGTAAAAATACCCTTAGGTCTTTAAGGCTTCTTTTTGCAGTGAATCGGTTTCCACACTGTTGGCAGGTGAAAGGCTTCTCTCTAGTGTGAACTGTCATGTGCTTGTTAAGATGTACTTTTTGATTGAAACTTTTCCCACACTGTTGGCAGGCGTAGGGTTTCTCTCCAGTGTGAACTCTCATGTGGAGTTCAACGTGTAGTTTGTGATAGAAACCCTTTCCACACTGAGGGCATTTGCAGAGTTTCTTTCCAGAGTGATTTCTCAAGTGGGCTTTGAAGGTTTTTTTTTTTCTGAAACTCATCCCACACTGTAGGCAGATTAAGTTATTTCTTGTCCCTGCCTTTTCAGTCTGTAAGCAACTGAGTGATTTTTCTCCAGTTATGAAATCATTATGATTCTTATATTGATCTTTCTCTTCCATTTCATTCAGTTCTTCAGTCTCCTCTATCGGTGCCATCAGGTCTAAGAAAGACAAATAAAAGTTAACCCCACTTTAATGGCACAAAGCAACCGACATCAAAGCATTTATACATGTAAAGTACCAAAACCAACACACAACTAAATCTTATACCCACTAAGCTACTATAAGAGGTGTTACAAATAATCTGAGAAGCTGCCTTAATATTGCCAACTCTTCACTTGCTTTAGGGCATGTCTCAAAATGTCAAGCTGACAGTTAACCTTATTTAAACCTTTTATTTGACCTTGGTTAATTATATAGACTGATCTAGGGCAGGGGTAGCCAACCCTGTTCCTGGAAGGTCTTTATGCATTCTTCATTTCCAACCCTGGACCAAGGTGTGTTTGATTATGACTGGAGCTAAACTCTGCAGGATGGTTGTCCTCGAGGAACAGAGGTGGGAAAAAAAATCATTGTCAAACTAAAAACTTGCAGTAATTCCATGTAATTTATTAAAAGTAAACCGGCAATATTTTTTTCAGGAAGCAAATACAATGTTTGTCATAACTTTAGAATGACACAACACTAAGGCCCAAAGGTCACTGGCAGGTGGAGTTGTGACAGTTGTCAATGATTTGTTTTTCCTATTCCGTACTGGGGTGGCGCTGTGGAGCGTATATGCAGGGAACCAGGTAGGAAGGTATTTAAGGAAGTTAATAGCGTCTTGCGCTTTCTCTCTCTTGCGCACGCGTGCGTGCGCGCTCTCTCTAGTCTTTGTTGTCAGACACGGGTTATTCCCGGTCATGGTCACGCTAGTGGATGGCTTGTGATTATTGCTGTTGCAGGCCACGTTGCATTGGGTTAATGCTACCTTTAAAGGTCCCATGGCATGAAATTTTCATTTTATGAGGTATTTCAACATTAATATGAGTTCCCCTAGCCTGAATATTGTCCCCAAGTGGATAGAAATGTTGATCGGTGTAAAACCGAGTTCTGGCTGTCTTTCTCTGCCTTTGAGAAAATGACAGGCCTGACTAGCCAATCCTGAAGTCTCCTGGTTTGACGTCCAAGCAGGAACGGTTTCCTCCCTTTCCCCCACCCAGAGAATCTGTCACGCCCATGCAAACACTCGAGAGATCATTACTTGTGAACGAGTGAACGCTGGCAGTTTCTCAGTGTTTGGATGTACAAATGAAAACTGAAGTCTTTCTTCAGTTCCTTCTGATCTGTGATCATTGATTTCTTATGTGTAGCTTATTATTTATTATTTGTGGACACGCAGCGGCTTCTCTCTCTCCCGACAGAACAGTGTTTTCGTGTTTTCTATCTTGTGAGTCAGTGTTTTTGTACGTCCTTGTCGCGTCTATCTGTTCTAAAATGTGCATACAGTCTTTTCTGTTTAACATCAGCAGTCACATCTTTAGAGATAAACTTCACGCACGCTGAAGCTCGGCCTCCAACATCCCCGACCCCCAGTACTGCATCTGGCCCACAGCGGAGGCACCAAACGCGGCGTGAGATTAAGCAGAAGGAGGGTAAGCGTGAGGGTATCCGGCTAGGCTAGCCAGCTAACCCCACAATAAACTGGATTACATTCGATTACTGCTGTTGTGTCTTTGTTTGCGCTGTGTAAGTTACTCAATGCGCGTCAATGACGCTATTCATATGATTGGAACATATCTAGAAATAATGCTATACTCAACACTTACTAACTCGTTCATCTCGCTGTAATGGTACATTGCATGTGTTACAAAGTTGGTAGAATAATGATGAAGAGGACTCGGTGTGACTGGGACTCGTGTTTATTCAGAACTCTCAGATACAAACACAATAATCTCGCGCTGACTGACAGCGCTCTCATAACTCAGTAGTTACTATAAATAACTTTGTTAGCAATCGCTTCGTCTCCGTGAGGTCCGGTTCGCGAACGAATCATTCTTTTGAATCGGTTCTTTTTAGTGAACCGAACCAGTTCACCAAATCGGACTGAATCGTTCTAAACGGTTCGCGTCTCGAGTCAGCGCTGATCCATAATTTACTAAAGTTACTAACTTTCTGACATGAGTGACAGCCCCTCCGACTAGAAATAAACCAATAACCTGAAGTATTTGCTAGTACCTACAACAGTTCACCCTGAACTGAGACATGCTGAGAGAACTGATGAGAAGTGAACACAGGTCCATCCGTCTCTCTGGCAGACTCGTGCCTGCTCGTGCCTCGTTAAACCACGCCCCCTCCGCTCATTTAAAATGCAAAGATGTCAGCCAATCACAACAGTGGGCGTTTTTACTGAAGTCTCACAGCAGACACGCCTCTTGAAGCAGGGCATTCAGCCACAGGGCAAACAGCAGTATAGAAAAAATGCCTTTTATTTCTAAATTATGACATTTTATGATGTAAAAATCATACTAATAATATAAGTACACCTCAGAAAACACTATAAAATAATAGAAAAATGCCATGCCATGGGACCTTTAATGCTGTGGTTCTTTTTCTGTTCTAATGTTTACGATTCACATTTGGAGGAATATGTTTCGCTCATTGAATTTCGTAAAGCATTAGGAAGTTGTGGGAGAGCGATTACCGAGTTGTGTGTAAGCAGCGCGTTAGAGAGAGAGTTTGTTTCCCCAATCCGGTTATGCTGTGGTTTAGACGTTAATTCAAGGCATTATAGGCAGGATGTTTTAAAGAGGTTTTTGGTGTAAATTAGGGAGGTTTTCCCTGGGGTTTTTTTTTGGCGCTCGAGTTTGCCAAACTATTTTGTAAATATTGTGTGTGATGTATTGAATTGTTTCATGCCCAGTAGTTTAATGAGTGACATGGTAAGACATTTTTCCCCCCTTTTTTGTTGAACTTTGGATCCAGATGATTTTCCCTTTGCTTTAATTCTGTATCCTTCTTACGCGGCTGCCTTATTGTATTTTGGATTTATTTTTTCCTGTATAAGGTTTATTGCATTGCACTTTATTCCTTGAATTGTTTAATTATTTGATTTATTTATCACTCAATTATTGTTGTGAGGTAACTAAAAAGGTAAATGTTTCTGGGTTTTAAATTAATAATTTAAAAAAAAAAAATTATTGAATGTATTGAGTTATGCAATATGACTGGAATTGAACTTGAATAGAGAACTTTTAAATCAACTTTTTGTGGTTCCTTGTCCAATTTGATTCATACAACTTGATTAGTAATGTAATCCCTGTAATGACTCTAATGATAAATTTAACTAAATAATTGTGGTGGTTTTTACCCCTGGCGCCCGAACCCCACCTTATAGAGTCAGATATAGTCACAGAAGTGGCGCCCGAACAGGGACCCGTAGATGTTGTGCGTTTATTGACTTATTGTGATTTATTTGTGTAATTATGGAACCCTGTTCTCCTCTTATAAATGTTACTGGATCTGGAGATGATAGCAGTCTGGGACCATTTCATGATAGCCCTTCCACTCCTCAGAATGTGGAGCAGTCTCTATTAGATGATGACAGGTTTAGAACAACCATTTCTGGGTGTTCCTCTGATAGGTTCAGGGAACCAAACAGATGATTTAACAATATTTTCTCAAGCAATTGATTCACTTAAAAGTCTATTTGTGGACACTGTAGCTTGGCAGAAAAAATGGTTTGAGGAAAATGCTAAACTTTGTGCTAAAGACATTCCTAAAGAAACCTTAACATTAGTTGAAAAAGCGCAAACTGATTTTTTGGGAGGTCCTTAATGATCGTATGAAAGATTTTACTGATCAAACAATTGATGCTATTAAGTGGAATGCAAAACAGTCATGTACTGAGTTTAAGGAATTGTTTGATGATGCTAACAATTCATTGCTTACTTCTTTTAAAACAGCTATCAAAGAACATAGTGTAGATGGAAAGGAGTTGCAAGAAGAAGTATGCAGTCTCAAGCAGCAAGTGTTTACTATGCAAACTTCTCTTGATGCCCTTATGCAGAGATGCCCTCAACTTGACAGTAAGATAGATGAACGGGAGGATGTTGCTTCTGCTCATTCTTCTCAGGTATGTTTAGGGTCAACTGCACCATGTAATACTGGGGATTTGGTCAGTCAGGTTTCTGATCCAACAGTTTCAAATAGTTTACTTGGAAAGATGTAAAGACTTCTTAGCTCTCAGACCAATGTCAAATAGCGAAATTCTTGCAACTATGCTCAGTGTTCTGCATACGTCTGCCCGTGATTGGTGGGAGACAATGAGATTTAAAGTTTACACTTGGGAAAGTTTATCGATTAACGATTATCAAGATGTGCTGGAGGATCAAGTACGAAATCGGTTACAAGGGGCAAATGAAAGTGTTCGTGACTTTACTTTCTCATTTCAAGCTTTGTTTAAGCGTTGGAAAAAGGAACCTACAGAGGATGAGGTTTTAAAAGCCCTTTTAAAAGCTATGAACCCTTGTTTTGCTAGTCAGCTTCGAGGTCGGGGTAGCCAACCCTGTTCCTGGAAGGCCTTTATGCATTCTTCAGTTCCAACCCTGGTCCAAGGTGTGTTTGATTACGAGGAACAGAGGTGGGAAAAAAAATCACTGTCAAACTAAAAACTTGCAGTAATTCCATGTCATTTATTAAAAGTAAACCGGCAATTTTTTTCAGGAAGCAAATACAATATGTTTGTCATAACTTTAGAATGACCCAACACTATGGCCCAAAGGTCACTGACAGGTGGAGTTACAACTCCCCAATCAACCAAACCTGAAAGCAAAACTCAGATGTGAGCGAGAGAACACAGCAGAACAAATCAATGATATTTATGTCATGACAACTCTCTGAGAGATTGGCATGGTAATGGATATTGCAATGTTAAAGTTTTTGGTCCTACCAGATTTGCTACTGCCAGTACATCCACAGACACACTGCTGAGAACATGTAAGACATGCTGCTGCACGTATAACATACATGAAATTACCCACAACAGATCTATACAGGTGGAGCTGGGGAAGGTGGAGGGTTGCTGAAAGCGCTCTGCAGACTGCTATCAGCCAATACTGTGGAGTATTTGAATGTAGAGCAGTGAGCTCATTGGCGGTCGAGTAACCAGTCAGATGCGCTATGTAGATGATGGGATTGCTAGCAGATTGACATAACAGAACTTTGTATAGCAATAACCAACATACATAATGCTATTTATGTTCAAAATATCAGTAAAATAGTGTCTTCTCAATTTAACCGTTAATTTTGCAAAGGAACCGTATGTGTGAAGAATTTCAGTCAGGATGAATCAAAGCCCATCATTGAACAGAAGCTGCTTATTGACGTTACAAATCACCTGCTTTAACCGTCTGATTGTGTATTGAAGTGGAATCGATTCCACAGGGACATTGTGTAGCGACATACATTTTAAAGGTCCCATGGCATGACATTTTCATTTTATGAGGTATTTCAACATTAATATGAGTTCCCCTAGCCTGAATATTGTCCCCAAGTGGCTAGAAACTTTGATCGGTGTAAAACCGAGTTCTGGGTGTCTTTCTCTGCCTTTGAGAAAATGACAGGCCAGACGAGCCGATCTTGAATTTTCCTGTTATGAAGTCAAAACAGGAACGGTTACCTCCCTTTCCTCCGTCTAGAGAATTTGGCACGCCCATGCGAGCGCCATATTTGTTTGTCCTCGAGAGATCATGGCTTGTGAGTGTTTGTTTGTACAAATGAAAACAGAAGTCTTTTTTCAGTTCCTTCTGATCTGTGATCAGTGATTTCTGATGTGTAGCTAATTATTCAAGTTCACACAGAACCATATTATTCGTGCACACGCTGGGACTCGTGTTTATTCAGAACTCTCAGATACAAACAAAATAAACTTGCGCTGACAGACAGCGCTCTCACAACTCAGTAGTTACTATAAATAACTTTGTTAGCAATCGCTCCGTCTCTGGTCCGTGATGTCAGATTCGCGAACAAATCTTTCTTTTGAACCTGTTCTTTTTAGTGAACCGAATCAGTTCACCAAATCGGACTGAATCGTTCTAAACGGTTCGCGTCTCCAGTCAGCGCTGATCCATAATTTACTAGAGTTACTAACTTTCTGACATGAGTGACAGTCCCTCCGACTAGAAATAGACTAATAACCTGAAGTATATATACTAGTAGCATATATGCTAGTAACTACAACAGTTCACTGAACTGAGACTGACAGAACTGATGAGAAGTGAACTCAGGTCCATCCGTCTCTCTAGCAGGCTCGTGCGTCGTAGACCTTGTTAAACCACGCCCCCTCCGCTACAAGATCTGATACTCATTCAAATGCAAAGATGTCAGCCAATCACAACAGTGGGCGTTTTTACTGAAGTCTCACAGCAGACACGCCCCTTGAAACAGGGCATTCAGCCACAGGGCAAACATCAGTATAGAAAAAATGCCTTTTATTTCAAAATTATGACATTTTATGATGTAAAAATCATACTAACAATATAAGTACACCTCAGGAAACATTATAAAATAATAGAAAAATGCCATGCCATGGGACCTTTAATGCATCATCCGATGTTTACCACTTTTTTTTATTATTCAATTTTGGCTTGTGTCATGCTTTGTCAGAGAGTACTCTCATGCAAATAAGTTATTTTGCGTTTGCTTTAATGCACGGAACTACTTTTACTTTGCGTTTCCAAATTTCTAAAGATGTAAATTGGTGGTTCAAAGACCAAAACCTACACTGTAAAAAGTGAATATGGTTGTATGATGGATTACTATAACTATTTTATATCTTTCTGTTTTCCAAATTGTAACTCAGCATTCTACGACTTGCACCTTAAAGGACAATTCGATTTTCATGAAAACGCATCCCAGAGAACGATCTACTCGGTAACCATGTGTTAATTACCCGTAGGTTAATTTTTCACCGGAGTTGTCCTTTAAACACAGAAATTCACAACTATTCAAATATCTCACTTTTAGCCAACATATAATTCCCAGAGACCTACCTAAACTTCAATGTGTTTTTGTTTGTATAATTATCTGACTTGTTCACTCAATGGAGGGCTCTGCCTGGCTTCTACGGATCAAATAATTTAATCAAAATCAGAGGTGAAACAGAGATTGTTGATTGTTTTACTTTTGCTTTTGTCTGGAAATGTGCATCCAAACCCTGGCCCTGAGCTGCAATTCTCCCAGACTCCTTCTGATTTTAAATCTTTGTCTGGGCTTAAATATGTTCATCTTAATGTGTGCAGCTTACTACCAAAGATGGACAATGTCAGAATTTGGGTTAAATCAACTGGTGCAGATGTTGTTATAATTTCTGAAATCTATTTCTAATGAGGACATTAATATAATTGGGTACAATGTTTAGCGCACCGACAGACCAAAAAAAGGTGGCGGTGTAGCTATTTATGTTAAATGAAGATTTAATGCCTCTGTTGTTTTGTCCCAATCAATATGCAAACAAATTGAATTTTTGGCATTGAATGTAGAAATGGCAAAGTCCTTTGCTATCACTGTTGTTGGGTGTTACAGGCCTCCATCTGCTTCAAAACAGGCATTATATTCGTTAAAGCATCTTTTTGCTAAATTAAATTATCCTGAACTACTTATGGCTGGAGACTTGAACTGGGATTGGCTAAATGCATCTTCTGATGAATTTAAGAGGTTGTGTGACTCTATTAATCTTACCCAATTAATCAACCTATCCACCAGGCCTAGTCTCAAAAGTCCAGCAAAGTCCACTTTGATTGATTTGATTTTAACAAACTTGCCTCATAAGTTCTCTTCTGTGGGCATCTTCTGTAATGATTTAAGTGATCATTGTGTTGTTGCTGCTTGTCAAAATACTAAAATTCCAAAATGTAAGCCATGCATTGTTTGTCAGAGGAATTTTAAACATTTTAATGATTTTAATGAAGCTTTTAATCATGATTTGACATTGGTGAAATGGGAAAACATAGTACTACCTGATGTGGAGATAGCTTAGACGTTTTTTAAGGAAAATTTTATGCAAATTGTAAATAAACATGCCCCTTTTAGGAAATGCAGAGTGAAGGGGCGAGAAAATCCCTGGTTTATTTTGTACATCAATGACTTGAGTCAAAATGTCACTAACGCTAACATGCATTTTTATGCTGATGACAGTTATTTACTGCTTTGGAGCATCTTTTGCTCAGGCAATTGAAAGCCTGCAGAAAGCTTTTGTTACCGTCCAGCAATCACTTCTTCAGTTAAAACTAGTCCTCAATGCTGACAAAACAAAGCTAATGTACTTTACAAACTCTAAGAAGGTGCCTCAAACTGTTCCAGTAGTGTCCACTCTTGAAGGGAATGTCAAAAAAGTGGTTCATGAATATAAGTACTAGGGGTGGGCGATATCTCGATATTTAAAATATAGAGATATTTTTTAAACACGATATGGATTTTGACATATCGTATATATCGATATATTGTTTATATTTAATTCTGATTCCGCCACTTTGCTTGTTTGCCTTCTCGGTGCTGTGCTCGCCCCCCGCCTCCTTGCTTTTGTTCCCCCTCCCCTCGCGTGTTGTCATGGCGGCGTCCGCAACCAGCTCGGAGGCTACAGAACTCGTCTTAAAAACTGGCTCCATTATATGGAGATACTTCGGTTTTAAGGCGTCGGACGAACAGCAGACAGATGTCTACCGCCATGAATGCCGACATTTGGTTCTCAAACACTTGATCCAAGATACAGTTTACCTAGGCGGCATTACTTTGCGAGACAAGAACTCCCGCGACTGTAAGTTACACTAAGGAGAGAGAGCGGCTTGCTTGCTGGAGAAGGTTACTTACTATGCCCTTGATTTGAGTTGTTTTAGTTTTGAATGAAAATTCATTATTTGCATGTGTTTTAAAGCCTTGTGCGTAGGGCACCATGCGCTTTCCAGAGTCACTGTCAAATACACACAAGGTTAACATAAACACAGTCGGTTATGTCTAAAGTGAAAGTAAAATCGGCGTGTGTCTGTATATTAGATGCGTGAAAGTCTTAAATTGACAGCAGGGCAGCCTAGTGAACACGCTGCCGCTTGTCCTTAAAGGGACAGTTCACTCTAAAATGATGTCATTATTTACTCACTCTAATGTTGTTCCAAACCTGTATTAATTTCTTCTGTTGAACACAGACAGCTGATAGTAGCGATTTACATTCATATTATTATTTCCTACAATGGGGACCAGCAACTGTTTGGTTTCCAATATTCTTCAAAATATATGTTATGTCCAACAGAAGAAAGAACTTTATTCAGGTTTAAAACAACTTGAGCGCGAGTAATCAATGACAGAATTTTCATTTTTGAGTGAACTATTCCTACAAAATCACTCACGGCTCTTGACTGAAAAACTAATTACAGTAGCTTTAATAAGAATCAATGTATATTTTATAGGGAAGTCTATGTAGTGTTTTATTTTTACATTAATTCAATTTCATACTTAAATGCTGCTGTACAGCTCTGAGCTGCCAGTGTAAATCTTTATAAATATATATTTATTTTATATTATACAGTACACTAGGAATGTGTACAAGGTTTTTTAAAAGTAAAGTTTTAAGTTTAAGTAAGGTTTTTCAAGTCTTTTAAGTAAAATAAAGAAAGAGTATTGCAATAAAAAAATAGTATTTTTTCCTCCTTAAGCTCTTGCTGTTCGGCTAAGAATAGAATAGCAAAAATCTGATGCAACTAGCCATCAGAACCGAACCGAACCGAAAACTGTGGTAAAAAAATCAGAGGTATGTATTGAACCGTGGACTTACTGTATTGTTGCATCCCTACTTTGTTCCTACATTAACTGCCTACCTCTTTGCACTTCCAAAAAAAAAAGACTTTGTGGTATTTGGCATATTTGTTTTTGCAGTAGTTTTTGGGGGGTTATTTTTCCTGTAATGATATCGAGATATATATCGTATATCGAGATATAGCAAAATATATCGAGATATATTTTTTGCTCCATATCGCCCAGCCCTAATAAGTACCTCGGTGTCTTGATTGACGACTCCCTCACTTTTAAACCACACATAGAAAAACTTGTGAGGAAATTCAAACAGAAACTGGGGTTTTTCTTCCGTAAGAAATTGTGTTTTTCTTTTGAAGTGAAAAAGCACCTTGTCACTGCTACTTTTTTATCTGTGCTAGATTATGGTGGTCTTTTTTACATGAATGCTTCATCTTCACGTCTTCAAATGGTGGAATCGGTTTATCATGCTTCTCTGAGGTTCATTACTAACTGTAGAGCCATGACGCATCACTGTGATTTGTACACACGTGTGCGATGGCCTTCTCTGGCCACTAGGAGGCAGGGACATTGGTACGGTTTTATTTACAAGGTTCTGTTATGCTGCGTTCACACCAAACGCGAATAGAGCGTCTGGCGCGAGTGATTTCAATGTTAAGTCAATGGAAAGGCGCGTTGACGTGCGTCTGGAGGTCCCGCGGCGCAAAGGACGCGAATCTGCCTCGTTCACGCGAATTGAGCGTCTTGCGCGATGCGCGCGTTACACACGAATGGTGCTTTTGTGCATTCACGCGTTTGAAGCGAATTCATGTCTGACGCCCGAGTTGAAAAATTTGAACTTTGGCGTCAATTCACGGCGCGTTAACCAATCAGGAGCCTACTCGCTGCAGTCACGTGGTAAAGTGACGTGTATGAGAAACCCTGCATAAATAAAAAAGAGATCTATTGTGTCACAAAATGTAGTTTTAAGACTTTTTCAGGTGAGAATGTAGTTGTTTAAAGCTCAAATCTGTGGTTTATTTATAAAGAGAGCGCCTATTTTAAAAAAGTAATCTTGTGTTTGTGGAGTTGTGAGATCCAGGCGATCACCGGGCAATCACTGCTCATAACCCCGGTTCCTCGGCCAGTCCTTCTGCCGTCTGCCGCTGACTCTGATGTCCTGTAGTGGCTCATCTTGTGTAGATCTAACGGGCGATCTTTGGTGTCATGAATCTATACTTTGTTGTCTGCCAAATCGTTTTGACTGAGGGCAAAGAGAAGTTTCATAACTTTATATTTTAAGGATATTTAAATATACATGCAGTGAAGATAATGTAGGAGTTGCCTGGACCACATTTGTGTGGCTATTAATGTTTAATATATATGTTTAATGAAAATGAAAAGAGGCAGAGTGGTGTTTTATGACATATTTCTCCTGGAGTGCCTTGAACGCGCGTCAATTTCGCTTCCAGCGCTCGATTTCTACGCGCGTCCAATTCGCTGTGGACGCGCGAATGCATTCAAAATGTTTGCACGTAAAACTAGACGCGATTTTGATTTTTCGATTAATACAGTAAGCTTCAATTAACTGTCAATGAGAACAAACATGTTTACATTGCTACGGGTGTTGTGTAGTGATCAAACAAACATCAACAGTAGCTATAAAAGTGTGCACGCATGAACAGCAGATGGCTTTTTTTAGGCAGTTCACGTTACAGAGAAGCCTCTAAACTAAACACTAAAAATCCCATCAACTGATCTCTAACTTCTTTAACTTTAGCAAACGCTGCTAATACATATTTAATTAACAAAACCAAACATTCAAATGCTATAAAAGTGTGCACACTGAGACTGAAAGAAATAAACAATAAATCGACAGAAAATCCCTCTATAAACAATGACTCTAACGGCACAACACATCTCTTATTTACATTGAGTATAAGCTTTGCTTGTTATAATGAGAGGATCTGCGAGTGTGTAGACTTAAAGAATGACAAGTTTACTCCAACCAGCAGGACTGAGGACATTCACAAGACATTCTTCACAAATATCCAATGAGTTCAGCTTTGAGAATGAAACCAACCTGTTTGTTCCTCAGTTTCTTCATGTTTCACTCTCAATGTTTCTTCAATCTTCATTTCTTCACTCTCCTCTTTCTCTGTTTGTTCCTCAATTTCTTCTTGTTTCACTCTCAATGTTTCTTCAATCTTCATTTCTTCACTCTCCTCTTTCTCTGTTTGTTCCTCAGTTTCTTCTTGTTTCACTCTCAATGTTTCTTCAATCTTCATTTCTTCACTCTCCTCTTTCTCTGTTTGTTCCTCAGTTTCTTCTTGTTTCAAACTGAATACATTTTCAATCTTCAGGTCTTCACTCTCCTCTTTAATAAACAGCATGTTTTAATAGTGTGTCAAGTGGATCTCAGTCGCTTCTTCATGAGTTTTTCTGTGTGTTTGTCCTGTTTAAGATGAGAATAATTAACAGAAAGAAAAATAAATCCTCATTAAATCTCTGAGTGTCTCTCAGTTCTAGTTCAGTATCAGCGCAGTCTCAGTAACACTCAAAACTAGCACTACAAACTAATAAAAGAAAACAAATTACACAGACACTATATATTTATTTATTTAATCTCTCATCTCTACTCGCCAGAGACTGAACTCATGTTTATATGATGAACTGATTCACGATAGAGAGAGAAATGAGAAGCTGCTTCTGTTACTCATGAGTTTTTTTCTGTTACTTTACTCACACAACGTTAATAAGTGTTAGATAAAGCAATGCAATGTTACATTTAATGATAAATCATTAAATCTGCGTTGCTTGTAAAACTTTGAAGATGGTTTCTATAGATTTAAACGCTTTTACCTTTTTTAGATTTAAAACACAAACCTTTCTTCAGCCGAATCCAAACAGATGCAGGAGCAAGGCGCAGCCTTATGACGTCACACCACAATACCAAAATAAAAGTCCCGTTCACACACTCCAGTCTACATTCACAGAAGTGCACACATACAAATAATACAAGAGATGACAGAAATTCAGAGTTGAATGTATTGGTGAAATACATACTTAAATACATGTTGTTCAATGATGTGTTGAAAATATTAGACTTATTTCGACTTTGTCTAAAAGTTAAAACGGTATTGTTTAGGGGAATAAATTATTTATATAATATATAAATACATATAAAGTTAATTTGAGTCTAAAAATACCTGAAAATAAGGGTACTAATTATGCTAATTACTATAAGATTCTACATCTAAATATCTAGATATATAGACCTACATCTAGATATTTTCACTGATAAATATATTAATAAATAATAAATATGTAATATAAAATCTTTTTTGAGCGACAGGGAAGAGAAGACATTGCCGAATAAAGTCATTATTTTAGTTTATTTGTTTGCGCACAAAAAGTATTCTCATCGCTTCATAACATGAAGGTTGAACCACTCGAGTCACATGGACTATTTTAATGACATTTCTGGGAAATGAAAGTGTTAATTAAATTGCTGTCTATTTGGAACGACACGAGAGAGAGGAATTAATGACAGAATTTACATTTTGGGGTGAACTAACAGTTTGACGTCTGCATTGCTCAAATGAGTAAATGATCTTTGATGAGTCTTTATGATCAGTGTAAAGAAACCCTGATCTTCAATAAGTCTCGGTAGGTTTGATATTAACTTTAATATCAGCGAACAACAATATAATGTTACCTACTGTAGTTAAATTCATTTTTTTATAGAACCACGTCTTTGTACCATATTTTACATGTATAAATAGCATCGGCTCCAGTATATTGTGACTACCGGGTTCTGTTTGCCCTAACACAACATTAATGTTGGACATAATCGGGCTGGTCCTAAAGCTAGGACGCCGACCAACTAGTGGCGACGAAAGCAGACTGCGGGGTCGGCTCACGCCCTGACCCACCAAGCCGACCCTTTACATCCGATGGCCAAGTACCACGTCTGTTTTCATTATTCAAAGCGGGAAACCGGAAGGGCTACAGAGATATAAATCACCCATAATAATAACAGGGCATAGCTAAAACAGTGCTCTGCAAATTGGCCAAATGGCTCATTCAGATGCACATTGTGGAAGTTATTGTGACACATTCATTTAACGGCTTGTGTTAATGTGTTGAGTTACTTATAAATAGACCCATCTGAACAATCAGTGGCCACTTACCCAAAAGATTGTTAAAAAATATATTTTTAAATAGGCACATTCTGCCTGACTAGATTTGTATTAACATATGTTAAGGTTTATGAAGTAGAATAATAGCTTTGAAATGACTGAGATTTAAATTGATTTGCAGATAATCATCATTTACAGTAAATTCTGTTTGCTTGGTGCAAGTTAAAAAAATTATGACAGAATTTTAATATATTTTTTAATTGGAAACACATGCCTATGTTGACATTTCTGCAAAAGGATATTGTGCTGCTTCTTGCACGTCACATCACAGCAGTTTGGAAATGAAATCTCGAGTGAGTGGCACAAAAATGTTAATGAAAATAATGTAACACTTGCACTAAATCATACACTGAACTTAACTGTACAAAGTTTGAGACTGACCTGTTCACTTGGTAGGGCATTAGATTTACTTTACAAATGTTACACAATGAGATTTTCTATGGATGTTTTATATATTAATGGATATATATAAGCCTATTAATTACATTTTCTACTGAGATTTCATTTTACTAATAAAGTTATAGTCTACAAATCATTAGAGTGAACTGACTTTGTAAATCAAGCTCTTGTGGTGCCCCCATTCCTTTCAATGTTTCACGCTTTTTGGACATGCACATCATAATAAATAGACTTGTTTTACAAAACTCTAAGAATTTTCCCATAAATGTGTCCTATATCACTGAAAATGGGAGAATCTTAGCTTTTATGTGGTATATGGCACATTATCAGAATAATAATGGTTAAAATGTTTTGCAATTTTAAAAATAAGCTTAATTTTAAAATTGGAATTTCTCAAAATCATGATTTTCTAAGGCCGAAATTCAGCTAATTTTTGACATGGTCTTACTCAGTCAATATTAAAGATATCAAGGTTATATTTTCACAGAATGTTCTTTACATTATGTAGGATGATTTTATGTATAAAACAGTGAATCACCAAAACATGACTTTAGCTGGGTTTTCACAGACAGGGTCACAAATATTAATGCCCATAATTCTCTATTGAGCTAATTTAAATGTAATAACATATGTGGCCGAGGTGCTACAATCATGCAGCTGTTTTACAGTAGTACAGTATTTTGTTGTCATTTTAACTAGATTCATTCAGAAACATTCAGAAAGGAAGGGACTTTGCAAGGTCATATACTCAGATAATGCGAAGACCTTCAAACGAGCAGATCAGGATCTAAAGGAGCTTTGGAAGTCAAAGAGCCTGATCTCAGAATATAATTTTTTATGTTTTTTTTAAAACATGAATACCCGCTGGTTTCTGGCTTGGTTGGCGGTGTGCCTGGCCGTGTTTGTGATTGCGGCCGGCTCGGGAGCGAGTGTGGTGACTGCCGTCCTCAGCTACACGCAGGAGGAACTTTTATTACTCTTATCCCGGTCTCTTTTCTGCAATTCACAAATGGATTTACCAGAAGATTGCTACAAACTGGTTAGGAATTAGAGGATAAATGAACGAAGGCGCTTTCCAAAGAAACGAGGATCGAAAGGAGGGGTCCGTCAAAGGCTTAAAAGAAGAAGTTTTAAACCTCCTCTACCGGTAAACACCTTATCAAATGTTGAGGACACAGAGTGGCAACTGTTCTTTGATGCATGTGAAGATGTACATGAAATTACTGATACCATTACATCTTACATAAGGTTTTGTGAAAGCAATTGTGTTAAGACTAAAACAATTCAAATGTAATGTATAGGTTATGGTTTACTAAAGATCTCAAAATGTGTTTAAATGAGATAAAAGCTGCATTTTTAAACAGTGATAGGGAACTGGTTAGAGATAAAAGGAAGGAATTCAGGAGTCAAATAAAGAAAGCTAAACTAGCATATAAAGATAAGATTGAAAATAGGTTATATACAGGCAATGCTAAGAAGGCATGGGAGGGGCTTAGTAGTATTATGGGAAGAGAGAAGAAGAAACAGGTGTGTTCTTTACAAGGTGCACTTTCTGTAGAAGATTTAAATGTTTTCTTTGCTAGGTTTGATAGGGGGGAATGTACTACTGAATGTGAGAGAATATGTCTTAATATTCCGGCATATGAACCTATTAAGTTTAAAGAGTATGAAATAGCAGCCAGTCTTGCCAGCATAAAGCCAAATAAAGCACCTGGCCCAGGCGGGTTAAAGGGTTGTGTGTTAAAATACTGTGCTTTTCAACTAACTGGTGTCCATATCCAATTGTTCCAGTTCTTGTTAAATTGTAAGGTGGTACCAATTTCATGGAAAACAAAGATTGTTCCAGTACCTAAAATATCTAATCCCAATCAGTTTAAAGATTTTAGACCGATAGCTCTAACATCCATGCTGGGTAAATGTATGGAACGAGTATTAACAAGGCATATTTGGAACAACGTGGTTAAAGATTTGGACCCCCTACAATTTGCCTATAAGGGAAAGAAGGGCACAGATGATACTATTATAACCTTATGTGATTTTGTAGCTGAATATATACAAATTAGGATTTTATTTATAGATTTTAGTTCAGCTTTTGATTCGATTTAAATTGATATTCTTTTGCAAAAATTAATTGATTTAGGAGTAAATGGTGATTTTATTTGGTGGATTAAAGACTTTCTTTTAAATCATCCTCAAAGAGTAGTTGTCAACGATATGGTGTCAAAAACAATTATTGTAAATACAGAAGTTCCACAGGGAACTATTTTATCACCTTTACTTTTTAGTTGTATGCAAAATAATTTAAAATCAAGGATTCATATTTTAATTTATTTAAATACACGGATGATATGGCACTTGTTGGCCAGCTGAGTAAAGCTGGAACAGAACGAGATGCACTGTATTATAATTACATACATTTGCTTCAAAACCGGTGTAAACTGAGCTCACTGGTGATAAAAATTAGAAAAACCAAAGAATTAATTATTAGTAGGAACAGAGCAGATGTTATTGAAGGTTTAGAACCTTTGATACTTGATGGATATCAAATACAAACGGTTGGAAGTTTTAAATATTTAGGAACACTTATTGATAGTAAATTGACATTTGCTGGAAATGTTGAGTATGTCCTTAAAAAAGCAATGCAGAGATTATATCTTCTTAGAAGGTAACAACACTTCGGTGTGAGTCAATATATTTTAGAGATGGGTTATAAGAATATTGTCGAGAGTGTTATATGTTTTAATATGACTGGTATGGACTATTGCCAGTTAAAGAAAAGCAAAAACTGTGCAGAGTAGGTCAAATCGCTAGTGCAATTGTAGGACAACCACAAAGATAATTGAATGAAATTTTATCAAATTAGAGTAAAACATAAAGCACAGAATCTTTATTGAAGATTGTTCTCATCCCTTGAATATTAAATTTCAGCTTTTACCATCAAAAACAGTTTAGGCAACAGTGTCTCAAATATAATTTGTGCCCACTGCAGTCAGAATTTTAAATACTGGGATCTGAGCGTGAGGGGGATTGTGTTACTTGTTGTCTTTTTATTTGATTATGTCTCATTCATTCACTCACTCCATTCTAAATCAGGTTTTTCTCCAGCATGAATTCTCAAGTGTTTTTTAAGATGTCCTTTCAGATCGAAACTCTTTCCACACTGAGGGCAGGTGTAAGGGCCCTTTGCAGAGTGAATTCTCAAGTGGTTTTTAAAATGTCCTTTTCGGTTGAAACTCTTTCCACACTGTTGGCAGGTGTGGGGTTTCTTTCCGGAGTGAATTGCCAAGTGGTCTTTAAAATATCCTTTATGATTGAAACTCTTTCCACACTGAGAGCAGGTGTAAGGTTTCTCTCCAGAGTGGATTCTCATGTGGACTTTAAGGCTTCCTTCTCTATTGAAACTCTTTCCACACTGAGAGCAGATGTAAGGCTTCTCTCCAGAGTGAATTCTCATGTGGTTTTCAAGAAGTACTTTCATATTGAAACTCTTTCCACACTGAGGGCATGTGTGTGGTCTCTCTCCTGAGTGAACTGCCAAGTGGTATTTAAAATGTTCTTTCTGATTGAAACTCTTTCCACACTGAGAGCAGGTGTAAGGCTTCTCTCCAGAGTGGATTCTCGTGTGTCTTTTAAGGTTTCCTTCTCTATTGAAACTCTTTCCACACTGTTGGCATTTATAAGGCTTTTCTCCAGTATGAATTGTCATGTGACTGATAAGGTTTCCTTCTCTACTGAACCTCTTTCCACACTGTTGGCAGATGAAATTACTTCCAGTTCCAGTCATTTGAGCTATTTTTCGTGAAGAAGTGTTTTCAGTCTGTGAGCGACTAAATGTTTTTTCTCCAGTAATGAAATCATGATTGTTATATTGATCTTTCCCTTTCATTTAATTCAACACTTCACTCTCCTCTTTCAGTGTTATCAGGTCTAAGGCAAAAAAGACAGAAACAAGTTAACACCAATTTAATAGCACAAAGCAACAGACATCCAAACATACATGTTAAGCATTAAAACCAACTGCAAGCAAAAGAGCACAGCAAAACAAAAGAAAAATAAAACAATGATATAAAAAACAACATGAGACATAATTTTAGTTAATTATTATTAATTTTTAATTTTCCAGAGAAACAGTATTTGTGAAGAGTTCCCATCATTGTACAGAAACGGTTGGTTGAAGTTACAAAGACCTACTTTTGCCATATGATTGTGTATCAAAGTAAAATAATGACAAATGTCTTTGAAACACAAAAGTATGTTGAATTGCACAAAAATGCATTTTTAGAGGCTAAAATTCTACGTGGTTGTGTATTTAAGCTGTGAATATTTCCACTGAAAACATTTTCACATGCAATTTCATTAACAAAAATAATTCATAATCACTTTTGCAGACTTAATTTGCAACACATTAACTCAGTTTAAAAATAAAACCTATAATATTCAACAGGACATTTTCCTTCCACTTTATTTCGCTATACAAATTCACTTGGTTCAAATTTGGCAGAGTATTCAACTTTGCACACCTGGGAACTGCAGGAATAGCAGTAAAGCACTGATACCTCATCTCCACCTGCTGTTAGTTGAGCAGGTGTTGACCAAGTCCATAGCCTTCACAAAAACTGATTTACAGAAAAGGAACAAGCAGTGTGTTACCATTATCAGGACCAGTTGCCTATATATGCAGAAAAGCTGAATGAGAGATAAAAGCTGCATTTACGTTTAATAAAGAGTCATGGTTTCCCTTCCTGTGTACATGTAAGCAGCTTTTCTACCACAAAGCAGAAAATGATATTCCCCCGACACTGATGTACAGAACAAACATTACATATGACTAGGGCTGGGCGATGTATCGAATATTAGCTAATTTTGACGACGATATAACATTTAAAAATATTGTGAATATCGAATATTTCAAATTCAAGTATACTTTCCCAAAGAATGCGCCGAACATCCAATATTATGTCCCCTTTTCGTCTTGTCACATAGCAAAATGGAGACTACGAACAACACAGGTGTGGAAAGAGACACGGGGGGTGATGAAATAGTCCCCCAAAAGGAACATACAATCTGCAATATGAGGGTGGTTTGGTTTTCAGATAATGGATACCAATCAAAATACCGTCATTTGCAAGGTGTGATAATAGTTAATAGCTACAAAGGGTGGTAGCAGCACTAATCTCTTTCATCACCTCAAGCATCATCCTGTGCAGTATGAGCAATGCATGAAACTCCGTGAGCCATCATCACTAGCCTCGACCTCTTCATCTGCAGAGAAATCTGGTAGGTCTGTCATCCCTAAACAAATAAAGCTGGTCGATTCATTCCCTTGTGGTGTGCCATATGCGAGAAATAGTAAAAAGTGGGAACAAATTACATTGGCGGTCACGTTTCACATGAAAAACACATTTTAAAGTTCTATGGACGAGCCGAACCTGCAAAACCTACAACCCCAAATCAGAAAAAGTTGGGACAGTATGGAAAACGCAAATAATAAAAAAAAGAAGTGATTTCTAAATTTACTTTGACTTGTATTTCATTGCAGACAATATGAACACAAAATATTTCATGTTTTGTCTGGTCAACTTCATGTCATTTGTAAATATGCATCCTTTCCTGTCATTCAGACCTGCAACACATTTCAAAAAAAGTTGGGACAGGAGCAATTTAGGGCTAGTAATGAGGTAAAATGGTTAAATAATGATGTGATTTGAAACAGGTGATGTCAACAGGTGATTGTAATTATGATTTAGTACAAAATCAGCATCCAAGAAAGGTCTAATCCTTCAGGAGCAAAGATGGGCCGAGGATCGCCAGTTTGCCAACAAATACGTGAGAAAATTATTGAAATGTTTAAAAACAATGTTCCTCAAAGAAAGATAGGAAGAGATTTGGATATTTCACATTCAACAGTGCATAACATAATTAAAAGATTCAAGGACTCTGGAGGAATTTCAGTGCATAAAGGACAAGGGCGCAAGCCTAAACGGAACAACCGTGATCTCCGATCCCTCAGGCGGCACTGCATCAAGAATCGTCATTCATCTATAAGCCATATCACCACATGGGCTCAGGACTATTTTGGCAAACCTTTGTCAAGTACCACAATACGTAGTTACATCCACAAATGCCAGTTAAAACTGTACTGTGCCAAAAGGAAGCCCTATGTTAACAGTGTCCAGAAGCGCCGTCGACTTCTCTGGGCTCGGAGGCATCTGGGATGGACCATCACACAGTGGAAACGTGTACTGTGCTCAGATATATCAGTATTTCAGGTATTTTTTGGGAGGAATGGACGCTGTGTGCTCCGGACCAAAGAAGAAAAGGATCATCCATTTACATTTTACATTTATGCATTTGGCAGACGCTTTTATTCAAAGCGACTTACAGTGCCCTTATTACAGGGACAATCCCCCTGGAGCAACATGGAGTAAAGTGCCTTGCTCAAAGACACACTGGTGGTGACCGCTGGGATTGAACCAGCAACCTTCTGTGTGTCAGTTCAATGGTTTAACCCACTGGACCACCATCTCACATCCAGACTGTTACCAGCAACAAGTCCAAAAGCCAGGGTCTGTCATGGTATGGGGTTGTGTCAGTGCCCTTGGCAAAGGTAACTTGCACTTCTGTGAAGGCACCATTAATGCTGAAAAGTACAGAGATTTTGGAGCATCATATGCCGCCTTCAAGAAGACATCTTTTCCAGGGACGTCCATGCATATTTCAACAAGACAATGCAATACCACATTCTGCACACATTACAAAGTCCTGGCTGCGGAGAAAGAGGGTACGGGTACTTGACTGGCCTGCCTGCAGTAAAAAAAAATTCAAGGACTACAATCAGAAATCTCATTAATAATACAAAATTAAATAAAAAAGGTAAATAGATAAATAAAAATACACCAATAAAACAAAATGAAGTGCAATGACTGGCAAATTTAAATATAAGAACATTAAAAAAATTCCAAAAATGTCAGTGCACATATACAAAATACAATTTGGAACTTATTAATTAATATATATTACATATGTAAAGTTTATAATGGCTATTATTGGTCAATAAATAATATTTTATAATATTGTCAGACCTGATTTTGAGAAACTGTGTTTTTTTAGCTGTTTTTCGGCACTTTCACAGCAGGTTACATTGTGTCAGTATGTGGCAGCGAGGGGCTCTTAATGAGTTAGTAAACCATTCATTCAATGCCGATTCATTCTGTTGCTGTGCCGAATTCTGTGACCCTAGTAATAAGGGTAGGGTCACATGATCTGTAGGGTCACATGATCTGTAGGGTCACATGATCTGTAGGTCACAGAATTCGACACAACACTGGAATGAAACAAGGTTGTAAACAAGGACATTTTTCTGAACACTGAACAAAACCGTCATGTGTTTTTCAAATACGGCCCCAGCGGTGCGTTGCTCAAACAGCTGCTGTGTTTATTCAATGGCCATAGAGAGAGCTGTGTAGAGTGTATACCTTAGCATGCGGTCACAGGGTGGAGAAGGTGTTATTGTTCATTGGTGATCGGACTTGTAATGTTATGGGCCAGACATGAGTGTTTCTGTGTGTGTGTGTCTCTCCGCGAGAGTGTGAGTGTGTGCGTGCGTGTGTTAGATATGGGTAGGTTTAGGGGTAGTGTAGGGGGATATAATGTAATAGAAATGGGATAGAATCCTCATAATGTAGTTGCATCAACATATGTGTGTGTGTGTGAGAGAAATGTGTTGGTTTAGGGGTAGTGTGTGTGTGAGCATGTTTTTGTGAAATATCAGGACACAAATGTGTATATTGACATGGGTATGACATAGGTATTACAAAAAGAGGGTGAAATATGAGGACGTTACCCATGTCCTCACTTTTCAAAATGCTTATAAATCACACAGAATTAGTTTTTTCACAGAAAGTGAACTGCACAGTCTCCTGTGATGGGTAGGTTTAGGGGCAGGGGCAGTGTAAGGGGATAGAAAATACGGTTTGTACGGTATAAAAACCATTACGCCTATGGAATGTCCCCACATTTCACAAAAAACCCTGTGTGTGTGTGTGTGAGAGAGAGAGAGAGAGAGAGAGAGAGAGAGAGAGAGAGAGAGAGCAGAGCAGAGACCCAATCCCATTAAAATCCTGTAGAATTGATCCTACAGGACATATATGTATTGTCTTATAAGACAATTCCCACAGAATCCAATAGGAATCAGATGAGAATCTTATAGGACAAGACATAAAATATCCTATAAGACTATTTCTAACGGAATCCTATAAGAATGGTTCCAAAATATATGTTATATAAATTCTAAATGGAATCCTGTACAGATTTCTTATAGGAATCCTTTAGGATTTTTTGATAAGGGAATGCTTGTCTGCACACTCGCTGTCGGTCTAGACTAGAGCATAACAGCATTGTAAAATGGCTTCCATACCACCCATTCCTTACATTCTCCCAGTTCCCTTGGTTCAGGTTGCTGGAGATGTAAATATTGCAGTCAACTAGTTCTTATGGCCTCGGCATCAGCAGTACTCAAACTGGGTCTATTGCACATTTCAACGCCGGTTGAATTCCCACGTTCCGGCTCGCGCATGTCGATCAGGCCAGTTTCGCATCAAAGTTAACCACAGCGGTGTCAAAGCTCTGGCTCCTTGGAAGGCGACCACCTGGTATCAGACAGGTGTGATTATGGGTACAGTTATGAAACGGAAAGTGGTCTCGACAGATGCATCCAACCTAGGTTGGGGCGCCCTGCATGAAGGCAAGCCAGTCTCTGGCCAATGGGCAGATTCAGAGAAAAGGCTGCATATAAACCTTCTAGAGACGAGAGTGGTTATTCTACCACTTAGAGCTTTCCTTCCGTACACAAAGAACGGACAACATGTCGGTGGTATCCTATATAAATCGCCAGGGCGGTCTGAAATCAGGCTCTCTGCATTCCATGGCGAAACATCTCCTTTTATGGGCAGAGGGTAACCTGAGCTCCCTGAGAGCGGCTCATGCGCCAGGTATCCTGAATCAGGGTCCGATATGTTATCCAGAAGCGGCAATCCCCCGGAGGAATGGTCCCTTCACCCGCATACAATTCAGTTGATTGGAGCACCTTTGGCAAATCGAAAGTAGATCTTTTCGCCTCAGAAGACAATCCTCACTGCCCAATATTCTTCTCCAAACGCAAGGATACGCTGGCCCAGACACCCTCTGTATGCTTTTCCTCTGATCGTGATGTTGCCACAGGCCATCAGAAAGATCAGGGAAACCGAATCCACAGTGCTATTAATAGCTCCGCTGTGGAAAAAACGAATATGGGTCTCCGAACTGACTCAGATGTCAGACACAGCCCCATGGCCGATTCCGCTGTGCAGAGACCTCCTCATGTGGGCGAGAGGGAGAATCTGGCATCCACATCCCGAATTGTGGGCCCTTCATGTATGGCCCATCAACGGATACCCGGGAATCTCTCTGAAAGAGTTCTGAATACTATTTCTGAAGCTAGAGCCCCCGCAACCAGGCGGCTCTATGCACTGAAATTTTCTAACTGGTGTACAGCACGAAGCCTCGATTCACACTCGTGCAAGGTGGCAGAAGTGCTCGCCTTCCTTCAAGAGCTAATGGACGCTCAAGGTGTATGTTGCCACCATAGCAGCTTATCACCTTCAGGTCTCGGGACAATCACTGGGGAAAAGTGAGCTTATTGTGAGCTTTCTTAAAGGGGCCAGGAGGCTGAACCTGCTTTTATAGCCTCAGTATGCTAATTCTAGCGATCCTTATTGGTTCGCTCTCTCAGCCGCCTCGCCATAGGTTCCTGCAGTTGCCGCAGCACAGCCAATCAAGTCAAATCAAGTCAACTTTATTTATAAAGCGCTTTTAACAATGCAGATTGTTTCAAAGCAGCTTCACAGTGTTAAACAGGAAAATAATGCAACAGAATTTTATTCAGCCGTATAGCCGTTCTGGAGAAAACAGTGATGTCTTCAGTTCATTTCAATTATCATACAGTAACAGTGTGGGCTTTAGATCAGTAATTTAGTTTATATGGTTAATTTAGTTGAATAATTCGATTTATTTGGATATTTAGTTGAAAACTGTTGTCCCCAGCGCGCAGCTCGCGCTGTTCTATCTCCTGTGCAGCTGTACTGTGTTTTACATAGACACTATATACGTTTTTGCTTCATGTTCTCGAGAAAAGGAGCTTTTCCCATACGCAATACTCGTTCCCAGAGGTTGCTTGTATCATTGATACTATATTAATGTGATTGTCCTTTTTCACTTTAAACTTTGTATTAATAAAATGTTGTACTTTTATGATACCCACGTTTCTGCCTACCTCATTAAGAGAGTCGAACCTGTGTGACCTAATAACAATCTATTAGGTATCATTTATATTTCCCTGGGTCAAATTCCTAGGGTGGTGTAGTCGAAATTCCTTGTGTCTGAAATCTGTACCGCTCTGTCACATGTGCAATTGTAGTTCATTCATGCCCTTTAAGCATTCTCGCTTGGTCTGACTGTGAATGCAGACGGGAAGCATGGTGTGAGAGAGTAGGCCTTCCGGTGTGTGGTTTCTAATTTTGCCTCATACTATTCTTCTATATAAATTCTTCTATACTATTCATACTATATAAAGGGGAATAAATTACATCTTTCATCCCATCCATATCTGGTCGTGCTTCTGTCCTGAGGGTACCGCTTGATATCTGCTACAATGGCACATTGCAGAACAATAAGTAGGACTAATATCCCACCATGGTTATTCTGTTTTACATTGGTAAATATGGAAACAAAAGAAATTATAAAAAAAGTGGCATATATAAAAGCATACAACAGTATATAGAAATTAGGTATGATGACTCAATACAAATATATACAGATGCATCCAAAGATCCATTCACTGGCAAAACAGGTGCAGCTGTATTCATCCCAAAATATAATGTTAACATCAAAAAAAGAACATCAGATCCCCTCTCAGTTTTTTCAGTTGAAATAATGGCCATTATTTTAGCACTGCAATGGGTAGAGGAAGTTAAAAGGCAGTCATATGTTCAGATTCCATCCCAGCAAACACAAAAACGTTGTAAAAACGGTTTTTTTTTCACGTTGAGAAAAGGTTGTGATAACGTTTTTATCCGACGTATTTAATACGACAGATGTCGGGGTTTTTTCACGTTATAAATATGTCTTTTTACAACGTTGCAGAAACGTTTTTTTAACGTTGTTTTTACGTTAATTAGTCGCCGTGCAACGTTCTAGAAACGTACATATCACGTCTTACATGGTACTTTCTGCCCAGCAAAACAAAAAACGTTGTAAAAACGTTTCTGCAACGTTGAGAAAAGGTTGTGATAAAGTTTTTATCCGACGTATTTTATACGACAGATGTCGGGTTTTTTTCACATTATAAATATGTATTTTACAACGTTGCAGAAACGTTTTTTAACGTTGTTTTTACGTTAATTATAGTCACCGTGCGACGTTCTAAAAATGTAAATATCACTTCTTACCTGGTAGGCCTACTTTCTGTTTCCATCTGTGCTTAGATGCCCCACTGCATGTGTTCTACATCCATTGTGAAGTGTAGTTGATATCCATTGGGCTATTACGCTAACTCAGGTAAGGAAGGCAATTGCCCTGGGCCCCGCATTTTGAGGGCTGATCATTTAAACAATCAGAAATGTTATAAACATACTGCGACATCTCTGCGTCCCCCCTGGCCGCGATGTCATCCACGGTGCGCGTCCACTGGCGCGTTTTCAGTTCATTCAGTTCAATGTTTTAAATTGAAAACACTCGCTTTGCTCTGTCTGCTCTGCACCAGTATGAATGTTCAACCATCGGAAAGAAACTTAGAAACATTAGGGTATAAGCAAATTCTTAATTTAGCGTATTACAACATCAATTGATTGATTGATTTCCCGTACGAAAATTAAGCATGGTTTTAGCTAATACGAAAAAAATCACATGGGTCTTGTTTAACTATGTACAATATTATGTTAATGTTAAAATAAAGATTCTCGTAAGATTGTTAATGCAACAGTATGACTCCGTCACAGAATTTTAAAGAGTATTCACGAAGACGAAATAACAAAGAGAACGTCTTTAATCCAAATAACCATTCAAATAATACAAACAAACAAAAAACAACATTGATTAATAATTTGATTATTAGACATGGAACTGAAATAATTACAAAGAATAGTTAAATTGAATTAAAACAAATACAAAATGGCATAGCTTAACATACTACAAGTCTTCTTCGTTTTCAGAGAAGAGGGGAGGAGACTGAAAGTCAAATCATTGCATTTAAATCAGTTGTTTGTGTCTAATAACAGTTATCTAGTTCATCATCTCAGTGAAACTATTAATTTGTGAAACAACATATGAAAGTGTACCTGTCCAATCTGGGTCTGTCAAAGAAGAAAAAAAAGGCATGATTATTATCGACTGTTCTGGTATAGAAAGATCATGCTGTTGAGTTTTGGTGATTAAACCAAATGTTCTCATTACATATTACAAAATTCTTGCGTTTTTAATTTTGAAATAATAAAAATTTAGACTGAACCTATGTATAGCTAAATACTGTACCACTCTAAAAAGTCAGTTCGTATTCAATAACTGATTTAGGCTTGGCCGACATTCAAATCTTAAAATGAAAAAATTAAATTAGATCTTGGGCTACAGATAAGTGAGCCTCAATTATGAATTATTTAAGCAAACACTGACATAGCAAAAAGTAAGAAAAATAATATATTACCTCATCATCATCTTCTGCTGTGGGCAGAGCAATCTTAAAATAGGAGCACATAAGACATTGCTTAATGTCTAATTTAAAAATAAATTAGGCTATGTAAGACATTGAAATTGTAAGAAAATCTAATGTACGAAATTGCTTTTTAAAAATAAAATACAAAAGCAATATAATCAGACAAATCTTTCTGCATTTTTACATTTTCGAAAAAACTAATTCTGTATGGTTTATGGGGGCCTCAATAGTGACACGAGTCTCTCACACACACACACACACACACACACACACACACACACACACACACACACACACACACACACACACACACACACACACACACACACACACACACACACACACACACACACACACACACACACTCTCTCTCTCTCTCTCTCTCTCTCTCTCTCTCTCTCTCTCTCTCTCTCTCTCTCTCTCTCTCTATTCCAGTTATTATACATGTGCATGCAGATAATTACCCTGTGGTTTTTTGGTCCTCCACACTTATGTGGGGCATGCTTTAAAAACTCTGCCACCTCTCCCTCTATCTCTGGCATCTTGGCAGCCTTAAATGTTTGCAGGCATGCTCCTGAAAATAACATTGACAAATATATGCATGCAATTAAAAATAGGAGATATTCAAAAACTTTATTATACATTACTTTATTATACATTACTGCAGAAGATCTGAATGTCTTATTTTTTTGTTATGTTAAATTAATTTATAGTGTAAATGTTTGTTTATATGTCTCCTTTATTCAACACTCCCTATTCAGGCCATCAGCTCAAAAGTAACGACCCCAAGACCTGAATTGTGTCAGATAAAGAAAGAATACAAACTGTGTGGGCCATTTCTCCTGTAGATGGCGCTTGACTTTGGAGATACGAAGTGTACAGGCCTAGAAGAGGTCAAAAGAAGAATAGCAATGCCACATGATGCATGAGTCATTTTGAAGGTGAGCACATTGTTAAAAAGTGTCTGCAATTTAAGATATGATTGCATGGGAACACAGTCGTTGTGCTCAGGAATTTCCTGTTGAGGTAAGCAATAACTGACAATGGCCTGTTGAATTTCTGAATAATAATAATGCACTACATATTCCGCTTGTAGGACCCCTCATGATGTTTTCCTCCTTTCATCTCTACAACAGCGTAATCATTTGATACAAGCATACTTATTTGTGTGTTTTGAAAAAAAAATAAAGTGTGAGAAATTATTTGTTTCGCAGCAAATGGAGCAAGTTGCATGATCGCGGGCAGGTTGCAAAATCGCGGGCTTTCAGCACCACGTGTGTTGACAGCGACATTGTTAGTTAGTGTAGCAGCGAGCGCACGTTGGAAGAGTGACAGAAGAAAGGAAGATTGGATTTAAAGCCTTTACAATTAGGAACGATGTATACTCTTATCTGTATGACCATAATTTACGGAGTGTTTTAAGTAACGTTAGTTTCCGTTGGAGGAACGTGATCGTGCGCACGCTCTAGCATTGCTAACTTGACATTGCATCTTGTTTATTGTCAAAACAAAATATTAAAAAAAATATCACTGCAATCTCTACACGTGAAGTAAAATTTGAAGTTAATTTATTTATATGACAAGTAATCTTGTATTGCATTGTGATAATGAGCAGTGATGACGCAACACACTTTTAATATAAACTGTAATTTGTACAGTTTACAAAATGATAACAAATGTAAAAAAGATGTGCTGCATAATCTTACAGATGGGCCTAACACAAATCAACTTAGGAAAATTAATCGCCGGTGGGATTTAACTTAAACTTTACTTAAAATACTTTCTTTTTGTCATACACATGGGCGGCGATAGGAAGGCTAGCATGTGCATCGGCTGCCCCAAGAATGACCAGGTGTGTGTTTCCCGATATTGTCTCTTACTGAGGTACGGAGGCTCTAAAGGTATAACACAATTTTTATATTTAACTGAAGGTAGGCTATTCCTTCTCTAGGCGTGTTCCCCGAACTATAGGAGGTTAAGAACTTATAAATACCTTCTTACGAGTGACGTTGCCAGCCAGGCATAACCTGATTGTTGATGTTTTTCTTTACAGCTCTTTGAGAAAAGCTTTTAAGGACACTATATAAATTACAGTTATTATTATTAAGAAAAACATATATATATATCTATATATATATATAAAAAAAACTCACATTGCATTGTGGCCACCTTACTACTCTTCTATGCATTGTTTTTTAATAATTTAGTAGTCTGTTGTGAGTTACTTCCTTACTTGTTATCAGTCCCATAACAGGAAGGTCCTGAAACACCTTTTTCCCCTTTCTCCCTTTCAGGCTGTATTTGGACCACAGCATATTTGTCCCGATTGCCCGCAGTATTCTGCGAACTGACTGGCCAACTGTGGCAGAACACAGTCTCACACTGAATGCTGTCTATAGACATGGGAAAAAACATTTTCAATATTTACTGTATTTAAATGTAAATATCATTTTATGAATAAATTATGTTTATATTTAGATTCTTATATGGAAGGACAAGCACCAGGGATTTTCTAAATGGCCTTTCTTGGTTTAGTTTTAGACAGAATGCAGACAGCTCTTCTTCTGTCTTCATCTGCTCAATGCTGGCCTGTTCTTCTGCTGCTGCTGCATAACGATTTCTCGCAACTGACGCAGCTCTCGTAGCACTTCATCGACTTTTCGATTCAGTGTGAGGTAGTCTGGAAAAAAAACTTCATGGTTGCTCTGCCAGGTACAATATAACAGGTAAATGCAACAGCTCAATAGCATAAAAGTAATACTTTGCTCTTCGTCCTCAGTCCCCTGACAGTGTTTTGCAGGGCAAGGCTGATGCTGTAAGTAAAAAAAACCCCATTTGTTTAAATGCTCATTTGTTTATAGAAATATAATAGTTTGCAAACAATTTTTACCACTTACTTGGTGGGCAATGTGTTGTAGCATTTCTGCCTGGTAATAAATAGCAATAAACATATTGGTTGCTTTTTTTTTTATTTTATTGGTTGGTATGATTTTAACAGCTTCAAACTAATTGTTCTTGCAGGTCACTTACTGTCTTGTGGCTTGTACTGCCTGATCTCCGTGAAGACTGGAGCTTGTGGTCTGTTTCCAGCCATACATTGGAAACGAGGACGCTTTGGTGTGACCAATTCTGTGAGTGAAGACCAAATATATATATATAAGCTAACACTGGTCTCTCTCCGAGACACCTGCCGCTGTTCTCCACAGTTTCTCCTCACACAACAACTCAATTTGTCTCCTCTAATCGTTGTTCTGTCTAATCCTGGTCTGTCCCTAATTGTGTGTCATAATTATAATGCTGTGGTCTGCCATATGAGTATTAATAAACATTTATAATGTCCTCAGCGTCCGACCTGTCATTGCGATCCATTGTTTTCCTATCGCTAAGATTCACCGCACTCCCTCTCGTTATCTCACGTCCGGTTTTGGCATTTTTAGATGCGGAAGTAAAATTTTCTCACAAAAACGACTCCAAAAGCCTTAATAGCGTATTTTAAAGTATATTTTAAAGAAAATCTAGTTCCTACATTATTTTTCTAAACATTGACTCACTGGAGTCTCTAACCTGCAATATGCCCTTTAAGAGAAACGTGACTATCTCTGATATGCATGACGCTCAGATTATTGGAGAACAGATTATTCTAGAGTCTAGACATGTGGGACCAATCTCATCACGTTACGAAGAAGCACATACACATTTTAATACAAAAAAATGATGAAGCATAGTCTACTCTATCTATAGGCTGTCTGCAGGCAACCACGACTTTTCTTATGAACACAAAGAAGAGCGTTTCAGTGACTGAAATTTTCATCTGTTCCTCACAATTATAGCATATCCTTTTCGTTCCGCCAGAAGAAATTACTGGTTTGGAAGTCTGAGTCACGGTAATTTCATTTTACTGAATTAAAACCAGTTGTAATATCTGTGTTTCACCTCTACACTTTCATTTATGAGGTGAGGTGAGGCTTTAACTCCTTGGACCCAAGAGTAGACTTTTGTCCACTGTAGTGGACGTTATATTTTAGTGAATTTCTCTGACATCATACATGTCACATATGTCACAGTCTGGATGTCCTTTAAAGAGCACATTCGGGGCTTTGCAGGGATACCAAATGTTTGGAGGTTTCACCAGGACAACAACTTCTTCTTGGTCTTTAAAAACGGCTGACATTAATGTTGAGCACTCTTATGGAAATATGATCATATTTTTTAATTCTAATTTAAATTGGATTAATTTTCAAATTGTTTGTTATAAATCAACATCTCAGGAAAATGTTATGGGGTTTCTAATCAAAATATGACTTTCTGTTACAAAACAGGGCATTGATTTCATAAATGACCACTGTAGTGGACACCAGGAGTTAAATCATGTTTATCAGGCATTCTGGAGACATAACAAGTGAATAGGGAAAGAAATTACATATCAATATTCCTATGAAACATTAGATATTATTATGAAAATGTTGCCAATTATTCCACTTCTTTTTTCATTACATGTCGCACCAAGAACACATTAATATGCAAATTAGATGCAGTGAATAGATACATTGTATTGAATGGGAAAATCCAAGTATTGTCATTTTGCCCACATATTTCATAAAGTAAAATGGTATATGAATGCATTTCATAACATAGTTCAGAATCATCTTTAAATAAAGTTTGTTTAAAAAAAAAACCCTGGAACCTAAAAATTGATTGGTGAATTAAAAATAAATCCCATTGTTTTTGCGTATACATGCAATTTCATGTCATTATATTTTTTTAACAACTGAGTCCTGCTGTCAACTACAGAGTACATATCATAACATATGAATAAAATAGCATTTTTCAAAAATGTTTTTTTCCCCATTTGTTTCTTATGCTCTAAACAATGTAATGACATGAAAAAATACTAAATTAAAAAAAAAAACATTCTGGGTCCCTTATTAATGAAAAGCATGGGAACTTCAACTAACTTGAGTATGAGTATTCAATTGAAACCCTCTTTTAGAATTTCGTAAAATATATATATATATCTTAAACCTCATAATGTTTGCAAAACGATACCGAGACGATTTATTTTTATTATTTTATTTATTTGGCGAGGTTGAAACAACATGAAAGATTAATATGCTAAAAATAAATTAACGTGTAGGCTACTACAATGTGTATAAACAAAATCCCTGTTGTAATGTGTAATGTGAAGAAAATAGTATTCAAAAGAAAACAGAATGTCACGTGTTTGAAGGCACGGAACTCAAAGGCCCAACATTCTATTTTGGATTGTGACATCATAATGGACATTATTACAGAGAATCCTGGAGAAAAGACCTTCATTTTGCATCTGACTGTTGTTGTTGTTGCTTCTTGCTCATTCAAGACAGTTTTGTTGAGGAAATCTTCACTCCAGCATTTAAACATGTGGAACAAAGCAAGCAATACTCTCCAGAATCCGCCACTGCTATGCACAGGCAAACAGATTTTCAGCAGATCTTCTGAAATGCTAACAGGACGTCAAGGTCCTAGATCTCCTGTCTATTTTATGGATGTGGTAGAGAGAAACAGCACAGACCCTTCATGTGGACCAGTGAGGGTGGACAACGAAGCGTCTCTGTCTGAAAGCCCTGTTGCCTTGTCCACAAAAATACCTGTTCTGGAACTAACCCATGTTCCCGTCAAGCCTGGCCGGAACAGGTCAGCTGGACATTGCTTTTTGCCAAAGGCTGAAAAGAAGAAGAAGACTGAATCAGTTTCAGGTGTAACCCCAGGGCATCGAGGAGCCAGGTCTTCTGAGCATTTCAAGGAAGTGTCGGTGAAAAACATCACATACCCTTCATGTGAGTCTGACCTGAATGTCAGTGCTTCCTTACATCTTTATCTTGAGAGTCAACCAGTGAGAGTGGACAGACGTCCGTCTCTGCGCCAACACCCTGTTGCTGTGTCCAAAATCATGCCCGCTCCTGTGAAGGTTCTAGCTGGACAAAGGTCAATTTCATGTGAAAGACCTCCAAGACATCAAGGGCTCTGCATTTCTACAGATCTAATTGATTTGGTGGGGAGAAACATGGTAGAACCTTTATGTGAGTCTGATCTGCCAGCCATTGCTCCCCTTTGCATCCCCCGACTGCCCAGTCTCGCAAGTCGGCCAGTGAGGGTGAGCAAACGCACATCTCTGTGTGAATCTGCTGCTGTGTCCATGAACACGTCTGTTCTGGAAATAACCCATGAAAAAACCTTTTCTGCTGACCCACAGAAAAGAGGCAGTGATGTTCTGAAGATGTAGAGATGAAGAGGGCTCAGCTTACAGCTTATAAAGCATCCACACGCTAAGGAAACAAGATAATAAAAATATTCTTTGTGCATCAGAAAGCTTTGTGTGCATCTAAAAATGTTTCTTTGTTGATTAACAGGTGTGACAGGTAATTAAATGTACATTAAACATGCATAATCATTGTTTAAACAGCATTTGACAATTAATTGTACAGCACAAATTATTTCATGAAGAAAAAGCTTTAACAATCATATTTGCAATATGCCAGCCATTTCATAGTCTAAAACCTTCTGTATAAATATCACTCCCACACTCCAATGTTTAGAAATTTGACACAGACATATGAGAATCTATCAATATTTCTCCTCATCTGCACACTTTTGAACTAAAAGCCCTGAGGGATGTTGATTTGTCGCGAGTCTTCGTGAGGAGAATAGAGGAGTTTTTTTATGAATGAGAGCAGCTGAGGCTCAAATTACAATCAAACGGTACCGAAAACCGCGGTTTTCATATTCATAACTCCTGACACATATTAACAAATGACTGTGACTATAAGACTTTGAGAATAAAACAGAGGTAAAAAATGGAAGCTTGAGTCTTAGATCTTTTAAATGATATATAGTTTGTCAAGGTATATACTTACATCTGACAGTCATTTGAGCTAATTTAAACAAATAAAGCTTGAGGACGAATGCGCCCTCAATCCGGTTAATTCACATCGATCATGACTCAAAAACGTTACATCAGTTTTGAAAAAATTTAAATGAAATCATATAAAGCCAATTCAGTTTTGAACACACATGATAAAGAAATCACAAAAACACACCAAAACACATCACCATGCCTGCACAAGTTGTAAACATGCAGTTATTAATCAGTGTATTATGAATTTGCCAAACACAGGAGAGAAATTCATCTCCACAGGCGAACCGCTCACATAAACCTTCACACTCATTCCCTCGGTTAAAACTACACTTCTGCAGATTAAACGCCTTTAAACTTGGCTCTAATGAAAGATAACATACTAGCGCTTCTCATTTACACATCTTAACAAAACACAGATCAATTAATCATCGATTCTTAACCTTTAATACGCTTTTGACGTCACAACTGCGATCCACATGCGATTTGAATATTTCAAGTAAAAGAGCTGGGCTTCAAATAATTATTTCATTATTACAGTGTAAAACATTGGGGAAGTGACCGCATTATGCCCACATAAAGAACTATAAAATAGAAAGAATTAAGTAATTGCAAATAGTATTTTATATCACAGGACATTTAAGATGTCTGTTGTTTAATTTTTTATTTAGAGAAATGCAGTGTTAGCTAACTGTGTGATTTATACATGTCTGAAATTCATAACTTTGGACAAATCAACTCTGATAACAGATCACTCTAAATTGTAATGATTTTCAAAAAGTTATGGGGAAGTTTCAATATAAAGTATATTCTGACAGAATCTGTTCTGAGAGGAGGGTTTCTGACAGGAAAATATATTTTCTGAAGTGATTTTGACCCCAAAACAACTTATATTAATGATTTTTAAAAAGTTAAGGGGTAAATTTCAACATAAAATATATCCTGACAGAATCTGTTCTCAGAGGAGGGTTCCTGACAGGAAAATACATTTTCTTTGGGTTCTGTTGTGTGTATAGCAGTTGTGACGTCACCGGCGCGCTCCCGCTGCGCGCTCTCGCTTCTTCAGTCCGTTGGAGATCTGTGGGGAGAAAGGCGTGTGTTTTTTTTCACTCGTGTTCAAAAGCGTCTGAAAGGTTAAGAATCGATGATTAGTTGATCTGTGTTTTGTTAAAATGTGTAAATGAGAAGCATGAGTATGTTCTCTTTCATTAGAGCCAAGTTTAAAGGTGTTTTATCTGCAGAAGTGTAGTTTTAACCGAGGGAATGCAGTGTGAAGGTTTATGTGAGCGGTTCGCCTGTGGATGAATAATTTCTCTCCTGTGCTTCAATGTTTGGCAAATTCATAATACACTGATTAATAACTGCATGTTTACAACTTATGCAGGCATGGTGATGTGTTTTTGTGATTTATTCGTCGTGTTCAAAACTGAATTGGCTTTATATGTTTTTATTTAAATCTTAAAAACTCGTATAATGTTTTTAAGTCGTGAACAATGTGTTTAAACTAGTTTCAGTTATAACATTTAAAAGTGTTGATTCATTTTGTGACACTTTTTATGTCACCTTACATGGAAAGTGCTTATTCATGCTTGAAATTATCAGTTTAGTATTTGAGAGAGATCTACAAACCTTTTCTCTCTGCTTAAGGATCAGTTGAGCTCCTCTGGATGAAGCATTATCATATTTACTGTTAATACCTTCACAATTCATAATCAAAGAGCCATGTTTGCAGTTGTGCCACCCTGACATTTAAGAAAATTTACAAATTGTGAAGTTTTAAAACTATTGATATTGTAAAATGTGTTTATATTAAAGGTTTCAAACCTAAAATTACACCAAAGTATTTAGTTTAGAATTTTTTATCAACACATTTACATTTTACATTAAAGGTCCTGTTCTTCGTGATCCCATTTTTCAAACTTTAGTTAGTGTGTAATGTTGCTGTTAGAGCATAAATAATACCTGTAAAATTATAAAGCTCAAAGTTCAATGCCAAGCGAGATATTTTATTTAACAGAAGTTCCCTTTCAAAGCCTACAGTGAACGGCCGGTTTGGACTACATCCTGGTATTTCCTGCTTTAATGACGTCAGTAGAGCAGTTTGTTGACTAACCTCCGCCCACAAGAGTACGCGAAAAAGGGGGCGTGGTCTTGTTGCTCCCTCGTGGAGAAGAGGAAGTGCTGCGTTCGGTTCGGTTGCGTTTGTCGCCATGTCGTTCAGACGCTGTTATTTTCATCCCGGAGTCAAATCATCTTTGTTTGGCGTTCAGGGGCTGTAGTTTGAGCGTGTTCATCTCCCCGTTATGGTAAGAGCCGTGACCTTTCCGGGCAACGTGCCCTAAGCTGCTGTCCAATCACAACCCCAGATAGCAATGAGTCGGCGGACCACCGGCGGTGATCCGGCGGCGGTAGAAGCGTCAGAATTGCGTAATCGCAAACACGTTTGACGGCGCACCGCCGGCGGCAGCCGCTTTTTAAAAGCGGAAGCCGGCTTCCTACAGCCTTCGTTCCGCCGCCGGCCCGCAGGCAAACCGCCGTTCCGCCGCCTTTATACCAAACGGCGGCCCGTCGGAGGCAAACGCTATTTTCGAGCGATCTGCCTCCGCTTATTGTGTAATAAATAATATATATATATTTATTTATTATTCATATATTTGTAACATGCAGTTTATGAAGGATAATGATTGAACAAACCAGACAAATCCCCATTTGGCGTTTTAATTCCACATTTTAAAGTACAGTCAATGATACAAGATAATATAAATGAAATATAAATAAGATGAAATATAACAGAAAAATAAATAAGCTTAAATAGGCCTATAAATAACAAAATATAAATGAAATATAAATAAGATGAAATATAACAGAACAATAAATAAGCTTAAATAGGCCTATAAATAACAAAATTTTTACTAAAGAAAAAGTAATTTAAAAAGAAGTAATTTCCACAGTGAACAGTGTGGATTGAGTGTAGCCTGATACTTCTGGCTTCTTTAGGATGATACTGGGAATGCTTTTAGGGTTCCAGTTGTCAGTGATACTGGGGTGTCAGTAGTCAGCCTAGGTGTAAGAGGTCGGCTGTGGGTCCCTCTCGGCTGTGCGGCGTCTTTTTCCACCTTCACGGTCCGATGCTCCTTTCAGGTAACGCATAACGTTAACCTGGACCGCCTCATCAGTGGCATCCTGGGTTGCCGGGTTCTTCCGGATGGCTCCTGTAGAAGATACAGATCTGTCATTCCATTTGAATTGCATAAGGCCACAAACATCTACTTAAATATACAACAAATTTATATATATATATATTACTTTGAACAATGGTCTTCAGGAACATGTCTCTAAAACATGCTTTATCCCCTACACCAGTCCAGGTTGTATTAATGGAAAGGTGATTAGAGAAGATACTCTGAAGCATTCGCCACACGGTTGTCTTTAGGTCCCTCCCACATTTTATTGCCAAAAACCGAAGCTGAAAATACAAAAAAGTGTTACAAATTACATATCTCTGAAGCTTCATACATAAATATAAAAATGTGACAGGCTGTGGATTCAGACTGTAGAATATGCAGTGTACAATCTTAAATTTTACTTTTTAGATTACCCTACAGCATTATAAACAAAACCAGCACACTTACAAATCGTTCCTGGAGCTCTTTATCCTGCCTCATACTGTTGTCAAGCAACGCCAAATCTTCCTGGGTGTCTAGGGGGAGTAACAGACCCCCTGGCAGGGATAACTCTCCAACAGACACATTGGCACTGAAATGTTGCAGCATAGTGTCCATTTTGTTGTCCATGCTACGCACAACATCGCCAAACTCTCCAAGACGTCGCAGCATTAGGGTCTGATCTGCACCTACAGGGGTTCACAGAATAAAAGAATAAAGCAGTCAGTCCTGGTCCCTCAACTACTAAACTATGACATTTACATCTAGGTCTACTACATGTACAGGTGGCCCCAGTGGGAATTAAACCAACAACCACAGGTGTTGTTTGCAAGTTGTACCTGATTGCCCAGTACGAGCAAACGTCGTCAACATAGTCCCAATTTGCTTCACCTGCTCTTGAAGTGAGCCGCTGCCATCCGAAGCTACAAAATGAAAGGCATTTGGTAATTTTGGACCTATATCACAGTCAAAAAAGTCAAATTTAAGAAAGAGTGCATGTTCTCACCTGCTCGTGCATTGCCTTCCCTCAGGGCTTGGATCTCCTCCCTCAGGGCTTGGATCTCATCCTGGGGTCTCTGGTAATCTACATAAAAAAAATTAAAAAAAATAATAATAAATTATAATTATTATAATAATAATAATAATAATAAAAAATATATATATATATATATATATAAATAAAACAACTAAAAGGCACGATTTTCCATACTGTTAAAATGTGTACATACCTCCAGCGTTTTCACCCTTATGCTGCCAGGGTAAATTTGCTGCTGGGGGTGTAAAGCTTAGTACTTGACGAGCTGGGGGAGCAAACATAACAGCTTTAATTTCACTGCATATATTGGATATTCAGTAATGAAACAATAATTGAACTGTGCAAAGCTAATGGAATGTACAACACACCTCGACACCTTTGATCCAGAAACGGCTGGGGAGTGTAACCCATCAAGTGTCCTAATGAAAAACAGATTATGGATCAAAGGATTCCTCATCTTAAATACAAACAATAGTTTCAAAGACAAAAAACATCACTTACTTGTACTCAAACTCTTGGGTCTGTGAAGTGGAGTCTGGGTTACTGGGGAGAAACCTGGTTCAGAGAAAGAGGAAACAGAAATTTGAAAATCTAACAACGGGTATAGTTTAGTGGCAGATCTCAAATCAAGCATCACAGCAATACATACATACCAACGCTGAAGTCTACAGATGGCTCAACATTTTCGGAAATTGATGCAACTTCTGGAGCATCGGGCAGCACTGAAACCGTGTTACTCGGAACAATGTTTTCACAGCTCAAAAGAGGTTGCCGAAACGACAGCACTGCTGGTGCATCTGGAAGACTAGACTCCTCTTCATCAGAAGAGGCTTGGGGTCTGTACTTGGAATTTGATATTCTCTTTCGCTTTCCCTTCTTCTCATCGTCTGTCGTTTCAATGCTGGAACCTGTTTGGAAGCGCACCAAATATCTCTTCGCCTCTTGCCAAGATTCTAGAGCAGGGAATAATGAATGAAAGAGTCAGTTATCCACCATAAACTGACAAAGCAATTACACAGATGAAATGCAGGAAAAACAAATGCACAAGTCAGATCCATTTACCTGCTCCCTTCATGAACTTAAAGTTATGTTTCTCCCAGGTGCTGTGTGGAGGCGTGCAGCGGATGGCTAAATTGTTGCCTTTTTCTTTTTTGCGGAGGTTGAATGGGGGCCAATAGCACATGCCCTCACTGAGCCACACTTGCGGAACCACTGCAAATGGCAGATCCTCCTCATCAATAAACTGAACAATGGCAAACAGCATCTAAAATAGAAGAAAAATTAGCATAAAGTCTAAATTTTGATTAATTTCCAGGCAAAATCAATAACATTAAAATTCTCACCCCTTCAAAAAAGCAGTAATTTTTTATGAGTGGATCAACGGAAAACCAGCCTTTCCATCCGGACAAGGAAGAAGATAATATTTCTTCTGCACATTTGCTGTATGCGTAAAGCGGAGTGTATCTGATAGGCCCGATAAATGAAAAATGCCTAGCTTGGAGGATTCCACAGGGTAAGTAAAGAAATCGACCATGTTCCGGAACCTCTTGTAGATGACAAAAGTGTTGTCCATTTCATCAACGACGACATTCTGTATAACAACTATGTCCTTATTTTCCAACAGGACACAATTGTCTCCCTCTGAACGTTTCACAACAAAGTCTTGAAAGTAACACTCCTCATACTGCTTTTTCACAGAAAGACCGTTGAGGAGTGGTCCATGGTTGTGCTCTCTCAAGGACCTTGTTTTGGAAATGTTTGTTCTTCTGTGCTGACTTCTCTCCGACAATCGGCGAACAACCTGCTCCAATGGTTGTGTAGGCTTGCGCAACAGTTTCTTCAGGCGCCCAAGGAAGTTTTCAAATGGGAAGCATGAGATGTTATCAAGGACACCATACTTTTTGGCATCTTGGCTGAGGTGCACTAATCCATGCATGTTGTATGTCACATGTTCTTTCCCATAAAGCTTGCTGCAGTGATCAACAAAGAGAACCAATATTCTGTGTGCATAGTCTGCTAGGTCAGCACACAGGGACACATTCAGTAGGATGGTGATGCCAACTGAAAGCAGCATGAAGTTGTTGTACACTTGAATTGGTACAAGGCCTTTTAAGCTGACTGGTCCAGTGTACAAGAGGAACTGCCTGAATTCTGTAGCTTTCCAACGCTCAACATCTTCCATGGATCGTTGCTTCCTGTTGAACTCGCACGGAACATGAGGTGTGAAGGTCAGAAGTACTCTGGAGAGCTCTTTTACCATGCTGGGCGAAAATCTTGTCAGCCGCCGTCCCTTTAGCCAAAGATGCAACAACTTTCTTGTCACTCCAAGCATCATACCAGATGCATATAATCCAGTGGGAACTGGGTGACCAAACCAACAGACAACGATGCCAATGGCGTTTCTCCACACTGATGACTGTCATCAGAAAGTTCGTCACGGACTGCATTGTCTAATCTTAGAGTAGCATCTGTTTGAGGAAAGGTCATCCTGTTCTCATAGTGGACCCCCTTTTGAACACACTTGTCACACCCATAATATCCACTGTGACCTTTCACATTTCTAACAAGTGCACGAGCAGGGGCGTCACAGATGAATGTTGATATTTTGAAAGGAAGTGCTCTCCCTTCAAACAGAACTCCTTCCGCTTCAAGTCGCTATGCCTCTTCAACAAAAGGATTCAAAAAGTGAAGGCTGGTTGGCTTCTTCTTCCCATAATAGAGACCAATGACAAATGGAAGTTTGTTTTGCTGGACATTACCCACGTATTGCTCAATTAAACCAAGAACTGGCCAGAACTGGGCATTTGAGCTTTTGAAAAGTGGAAGTCCATCAACATTAACTTGCATTGAAACTGACGTCAACTTCTGCAATTCAGGAGACACTTACAACTGCAATAGTACTCCACTTTCAATTCCAGAGTGATGGTACACACCACCTGAGAGTTCTGTTGTTTTAACACAAGTCACTGTTCTCAGAAGGGTTCTTGGGTCTTTAGGAAGGGTTGGATGATCCTTGGACAAAATGGTTAAAAGCTTACCAAGTGCCACATGGGGGATCATGTTGTTAATAGCCCACCCTGCCAGTTGTGTCCTTAGGCAATCATCTTCACTATCTTCTGTGCTTGAGGAAAATTCACCAGATTCATATACCTCATCAACAGTTATTTCCTGTGCTTCAGGGGTTACTGTTTGTCCATGGCTTGTTGTAGCCATTCCATGTTCATTAACAGGAGGATTTACTTGGTCAAAGTCCGGAATAACAGCAAGTAGAGCATCGTTTGCAGCTGCAATTTCCTGTTTGTCCCTCTCAACTCCTTTCAATATTCGTCTCCTTTTAGCCCAGTAACTAGACATTGTGACTAACAATGCATTTACCTTAAAAGCCAAAACGATTGTCCAACAGTAGGTCTCTTGGGTGAAGATAACCGTTTATGCTCTGGTCAAGGTATCTGCAAAAAAATGTGAACAAAACCGCATTGTTAACGTTATATACAGAATATACAGTAGCTATGCTGTGGGGGAAAAACCTGGTCAGGCAAATGTGGAACAGTAAAATGTATTCATTCGGTGTAGTGATTCAAGTAAACTGCATTATCCTCAAACATAAAAAGTACAGCAGTTCAGAGAAATAACTCATAAATCACCGTAAATGCTAAGACGAACAGTAGCAACACAGCACGTTAGCTAACACTTGCTAGCCACTGTAACTACATTGTGAACTGACCTAGCAGCATGCTTGTTCGGACTAACAAAATCATTTAAATAACCTATATACATCATTCTGTTTTGTTAGAAAACACCAAAAGTTATACTTAGTCTTTCTATGTGTAAAGCTTTGGCTACCTACCGTAGCTAGTTACATTTCTAACATGTACTAGCAACATTGCTTAACCTCAGTGTGTAACATTTCTCTAAGGCAAAACAGCGTGTGTTACTGCTAGCCACTCTTGCTACTGGACAAGCAGCATGTTATTTTTTCTAAGAAAACACCAAACGTTAAACTTAAGTCTTTCTAGATGTAAAGCTTTGGCTAACTTACCTACAGTAGCTAGATACATTTTAACATGATTGAACTCAGTGTGTAAAAAAGGCGAAACAGCACGTGTTAGCTAACACTGCTTTGTTCACTAGACTAGCAGCGTGCGTGTCGGAACAAACAAATTAAAACAACCTACCGGTATATACATCATTCTGTTTAGTTAGAAAACAACAAGTTATTCTGATCACTCTTTGTCGTAAAGATTTCGCTATCTACTGCTGGGTCTACATTACCACATAAGGGGCAGAATTGTCCATACAAGAAGTTCAGGGACTTGTTACGTATTCGACCAAAACTAACTTAAAACACATACTGTACTCACACTCGTATAAACATATGTATCTTAGAAGAAGGGGAAAAAAAACTCAATGCCTGGAAGAAACTATGTAGCTTCTTCAGAAAGTTAATAGTAACATTAACAATAGGCAACTATGTAAACAAGCCTACTTTAGCTTGACCAACGTTAGTTGGGCAAGAAAATAGATGACTAAGATAAACTAAAAACTATGTAAAAAAATGAACATAATATTGCGTTACACAAAAAGGAAACATGTACTTACTTAAATGCTCGTAGTCGATGATATTTTCTGATCTTCTCTCTTCAAACACTAAAACCGTGTGATGAGTGGACGGCCGCTGTTGGTGAATCTGTTTCATATGTGAACTCACGCAGGGTAACTTCTTCCGGTTTGTCTTCCGTCTTTTTTAGGTATACTGCCCCTCTCGGCCGGTGGAGGTACTTCTCTTTTTGTTTTTATTTAAATTAGTACATTTATAGACAAGTACAATACAAAAAGTACAATGAGAGAAAAATAAAAATAATAAAGCATTGTGGTTCCGAATATGTAGAACAAAGAATAACAACAACAAATGTAACACTGTATATAAAATATATAATAAAAATAAGAATTCTGAGATAGAAAATACTTTATAATATTAAGGCAGTCACATGAAATTGAAAAGCTTTCAGGTTTCTGTTTTTGTAAGCTTTTTGTTTTGCGACCTCATGTTTGAAAGGGTTTCAAAGTATATTGTAAAAATAAGCTTTATAAAAGGTAATATTAGAGGGCTTCTTTTGAGTTATTCTTGTCTTATGAATGTAGAATTTTTCCTAAATAATTAATAATATATTTTTGTTTTTCAGAATGGGTTTTGAAAAAGTAAAATGTCATGAAGTTCTAAGTTCTAATTTTTTTTATGTCTATTTTAAAGTCAGTCCAAAAAGAAATAGAAAAAGGGCAATACAAAAATAAAAGTGTTCAATATCCTAAAATGAACTTTCAAACTTTCTTAAACCTCCTATTATGCTTTAAAAAAAATAAAAAAAATAAAAATAAAAAAAGTATTACATCCATTATGGGTCAAATTGACCAACACTGTTTAAACACACTCGACATGCAAATAATCAAGTGAAAATTTAAATGTAATTTCCTAAACCTAACCTTATCATGGAATCAAGAGTCAAGAATCTGTTATAAACCCTAATGGCTTTGGAGCAAAAAAAAACTAATATTTGATATAATTCACATATAGGCTATTATGATTTTATAATCGCTTCAAATGTGAGAACTAGTTAAAATGCTGTCAGTTCCACTCTATTTCCCAACAAGCCAAACCAACGTGGATGGTCGATTTTGAGAGTAGAAATCCTTGTATTTCAAAGCGGCTTGCCGCCAGCCGACCGCGGTCCATTAGGCGGAGGCAACCGCCAGAGAAAATGAAGCCGGCGGCCCGCCGGCTAGTCGGCCGCGGCATCTCGCAATAAATGGGAGTGACGTATTCGGCGGCAAACGTTTCATCACCGCCAGCGGGACGCACCTATAGCCGACAGCTTAGGGCCGGCGGCAAAAAGAAGCCGTGCCGATATTTTTTGCTATCTGGGACACGGGAACCGCTGGCACAATCAGAACTCGTTACGTATTTCTGAAGGAGGGACTTCATAGAACGAGGAAATTCTCAGGCCGTTTTGAGGACAGTGAAAACAGCAGTATACAGATAATTAAATTGTGTGAAAAATACTGTTTTTTTACACGCGATACATGAACACATGTTATATTGCACACTGTAAACACAATCAAAGCTTCAAAAAAACACGAAAAACGGGACCTTTAAAGCAGGAAGTACCAGGATGTAGTCCAAACTGGCCGTTCGCTGTAGGCTTTGAAAGGGAACTTCTGTTAAATAAAATATCTCGCTTGGCATTGAACTTTGAGCTTTATAATTTTACAGGTATTATTTATGCTCTAACTGTAATGTTTAAATAAAGCAACTGTGTTCCTTTTGAGTGTGTGCTTTATTAACATTCAATATTTAGCTGAACACATGAGCTAACGTGACTGCTTATCATGAACACTGCAGACTGTCTTACTTGAATTTCTTTAACACAGCAACTCCCATCTTTCCAAGCACTTGGTCGCCACCTAGTGGCTAAAGTACATATTACAACATTAAACTGTTTTATATCACATCACCCTTCCTTTTGAGTTAATTCACAATGCAACAATGAAACATAAAATTACTTTAGTTAGAAACAACATTTTTTTTTTTCAACGAATGTTTCTTCTCTTTCTTCCTTCACACAAAATCCTTGTATTTCTGTGGAGTTGTGACAATTCGTCCAGACCTTGTTTTCACCCTTTCCGGGGAAATGACTGTTGTGTGACTGGAATCAGATTCACATAGACCAGTTCCTTGTTTTTCAACCTGTACTGGAATGTCTGGGGTGTTAACAGGCATAGAAGTCACAAGTTGTTCCTGACCATGAGTTTCCTTTGGCCCATGTGTCTGTTGAACTGGAGTAGATGCTGGTTCATTATCACCGACTGTGGGCATTAGGTGTCGTCGATTTCGTCTGAGTACTCCAGTTTCAGATTGGATAAGGTACGACCGTGGTGTCTCACATTTCCTGAGAATCGTACCAGATCTTATCCACCCTCTTTCAACATCCAGCTTGACTGCAACAGGAGTTCCTGGAGGAATCTCTGGTAATTTTCTGACACTGTTTCTTTGGTTGTAATACTTCCTATAGCTCCTCTTTGCTTTCTGATCAGCCTTTCTCACTTGCTGAAGATCAGGCCATTCAAGTTTCAGGTGCGATTCTAGTGTGGGAACTGTAGTTCTAATCTGTCTACCCATCATGAGCTGTGCGGGACTTACACCTGTAGCTTGAAGGGGTGTGGCTCTGTAGCTCATCAAAGCTGTAAATGGGTCAGACTGCTTCAAAATCTTTTTAGCTGTTTGTACTGCCCTCTCAGCCTCTCCATTCGACTGGGCGTAATAAGGGCTCGAAGTAATGTGCTGAAAATCATAGTCTCTCGCAAAGTCTTTGAAAGCACTTCCACTAAACTGTGGCCCATTATCAGTAAAGAGAACATTGGGACAGCCCCATCGTGCAAACATGTTCTTAAAGCAAGCACGCGTTGTTTCACCTGACAAGTCCTGAAGATGAGCTATGTCAATGTATCTTGAAAAATAGTCCACGACTACCAAGTAATGCTGCTTATTCACTTCACAGATATCAGCACCGATTCTCTCCCATGGACGGTCGGGCAGAGGAGTGGTTAGAAGTGGCTCCTTCCTCTGTGTAGGCCTTGATTCCATACAGTCCTTACAGCTGTTAACTAACTGCTGGATTTCCTTACTTAGGCCTGGCCACCACACACTTGATCTGGCTCTCTCTCTACATTTGACGATGCCTTGGTGACCACTATGCAGTCGTTGAAGTATTTCAGATCTCATATTTTGGGGAATTATGATTCTGTCATCATAAAGCAACAGGTCTTGGAAAATTGACAAGTGATGGCGTGCACTGTAGTATGATTTTATGGCTTGTGGGACATTAGCAGCATACCTAGGCCAGCCATCGGTCACATACTGCCTCACCATTTGTAGCTCGGAATCCATCTCGGTCTCTCTTTTTACAGATTCCAGCTTTGTGGGAGAGATTGGCCATGCACCACTCACTGCATTCTCATAAGCTTCCACTTCTTGCACTAATTCCGAGACCACAGAAGAGATGGTTGACTGAGGGTGTCGTGAAAGCGTATCAGCGACCACCAGTTGTTTGCCTGGTACATATTGTGCGACAGGATTGTAACGCATCATTCGCAGTAACAGCCTTTGACATCTCAGTGGAACTGAATCAAGATCTTTGGCATTGATCAATGGAATCAGTGGTTTATGATCGGTTTGCAGGATGAAACTTTCCAATCCATACAAGAACCGTGAGAATTTTTCACAGGACCACACAGCCGCCAGACACTCCTTTTCGATCTGGGCGTACCTTTTTTCAGCATCCGTCAACACTCTGGAACAGTAGGCCACTGGTTTCAGCTGTCCTTCATGGTCCTGTAGCAAAACGCCCCCCAGACCGTAGCTGCTTGCATCTGCGCTAACGACTGTGGGCTTTGTGACATCATAGAATGCTAGTACGGGAGCATCTGTGAGTAGGTGCTTTACATTTTCAAAGGCCTCCTCTTGCACAGATCCCCAGTACCATACTGCATCTCGCTTCAATAGCTCATTGAGAGGTCGAGTAACCTCAGAGAGATGGGGAACATACCTGCCCAGGTAATGGATCATTCCAAGCATTCTCCTTAGATCTGAGATGTTTTTCGGCTTTTCGAGATTTGTGATAGCTTCGATTTTGGCTGTGTCTGGGCGTATGCCCTCCTTGTCTATGACATGTCCCAGGTACCGGAGTTGACTCTGGCGTAACAGACATTTTTCCTTATTCAGCTTTAGACCAGCCCGGTCAATGGCTTCCAGAGCCCTCTGCAGCCGCTGCTCATGTTCCTCTGGAGTGTTGCTAAATACTAGGATATCGTCCATGAAAACTGCAACTCCTTCCAGGTCTTTGAGGATTGCCGACATTTCCCGTTGGAAGATTTCGGGTGCGCTAGTGATTCCGAACGGTAGTCTACGGAAAAAATACCTTCCAAAAGGAGTAATAAATGTCGTTAGTTTAGCACAGTCCATATCCAGTGGCAGCTGCCAGAAGCCACTAGCTGCATCGAGAAGTGAAAAAACTTGGGCATGTGCTAGTCTAGGGAGAATGTCATCGACCGTTGGCAGCACAAATTTCTCTCTTTTTACAGCTTTATTTAGTTGTTTTAGATCAACACAAATTCTAATTTGCCCTGTCTTCTTCGGAACAGCCACCATAGGGGCACACCACTCTGTAGGCTCAGTGATCTCCTCGATGACACCGCATTGTACCATTCTCTCCAGCTCCGCCTTGACCTTTGCAAGCATGGGCATGGACACCCGTCTTGCAGTGTGCACACTATACGGTACAGCATCCTCTTTCAGGCAGATTTTAATGGGTTTTGTCTTTACAAGTCCCAGTTCAGAAAAGGAAATGGGTTGAAGCTCTTCCAGCATCTTAACTAGACCCATTGCACTTGCTGTATCTCGGCCAAGGAGATTGTTTACATGGGGGCCAGTCACCACAAATGCCTCAAAACTGTACTGCTTGTCTTTAAAGGTAGTTGAAGCTCTGAACTGTCCTTTGCAGTGCAAAGTACCCCCTGGGCTCTCAAGTTTCACATTAACTTTGTTAAGTTGTGGCTTGTACTTCAAAAAGGAGAAGGTTTTATCAGAAATGACACTTATGTCTGCACCAGTATCAATTTTAAAGTCTATGTTTGTGCCATGAATCGGGAGTGTGACCATCCATGCTCCACTTTTGTCATCTATGTGAGTTAACTCACCCAGAAAATGTGTTATGCTGCCCTCTTGTGGTTTACAGACATCATGGATTTCTCGGGTTCTACAAACAGCAGCGAAATGACCTTTTTTCCTGCATTTGCGGCACTCAGCACCTTTTGCTGGACAACTCTCCCCTTTTCCATGATTTCTTCCACATCTCTTGCATTTCCACTCAATTACATGCTCAGTCTGATTACGTTTCGAGCCACTGTGCTGTCTCCCTCTTTCGTTGTAGTAGGTTTTTTTTCTGGCGCCAGCCACCTCACTGATTTGAGCACTGACGCTGGCAGCCTGTTCATTAACGTGTCCACGGACTTGTTCCGCCTGTCTCACGAGCTCAACGGCGTTTCTAAGAGTCAAGTCGGGCGTTAACTGAAGCTTTTCTGACAGCTTTCTGTCCAGAATCCCAATCACGAGTCTGTCGCGAATATTTTCATCCTTGGCAGCACCGAAGTCACATGTGTTCGCTAGCTCGTGGAGGCTACGGATATATTCCTCGGCCATTTCACCTGGCTTTTGAGCCCTCGTGTGGAATCGCGCACGCTCGTGAATAACATTAACTTTTGGTACGAAGTAGTCATCGAGCTTACTGACTACAGTATCATAGTCCTCTCTTTCTTCCTCCCCGAACGTAAATGTCTGGTACACATGTTCAGCTTCTTTTCCCATTGAATAAAGCAGTGTACAGACCTGAACTTCAGCCTCTTCTTTGTCCAGTTTCGTGGCAATCCTGTAGCGGCGAAATCTCTGACGCCATTCAGGCCATCGTTCGGGGTGACCAAAATCAAAACTGTCCGGGGGTTGAAACTTTGCCATGGTGTTAACGGCGCTCCACTTCTGACACCATGTAATGTTTAAATAAAGCAACTGTGTTCCTTTTGAGTGTGTGCTTTATTAACATTCAATATTTAGCTGAACACATGAGCTAACGTGACTGCTTATCATGAACACTGCAGACTGTCTTACTTGAATTTCTTTAACACAGCAACTCCCATCTTTCCAAGCACTTGGTCGCCACCTAGTGGCTAAAGTACATATTACAACATTAAACTGTTTTATATCACACTAACAGCAACATTACACACTAACTAAAGTTTGAAAAATGGGATCACGAAGAACAGGACCTTTAAGCATATGCTCATTAGTGTAGTGAATGCTGTGCAGTACAATCATCACCGGCTAACTGAGTTACTGACGTACTAAGAACGGACTCCCGCTTAAAATTCACTCTGTCCGTGTTCGCCTGCTTTCTGCTTAGAATGATTTTCCGACCAGACCAATGGCTCTAAATTTAGACCTTGCTTCCTGATTTAAATGTCCTCTAAAGAAAGAGAGTGACTGGGATAACAAATATAAAATGTTGGCTATACAATAATTGTCTTTATGTTTGTCTTATACTCTCAACACCATAAAAAGCATTAGATAAAAATAGGCTAAATTCTGTCACTCAAATGAAAAGCCAAAATACAATTAAATAATAAACGAAAATTGTGGATTTGGTTGAGAGATTGTGTGCTTTCAAAACAAAGCTGAATGTATTTGTGTCTGACCTAACCACAAACAAGTTGATGCACTTTACACACCTTCGTACATTTTTGAGCAGTACGCCAGGGGCACAAGTCACGCCAACTATGATTGAATTCATGACAAAGCTGACTGAAAACTTCAGTGACAGATTTCAGGGCTTTAGTCTCCCAATGGAGGTTATGCAGTTTACTCGCGATCCATTCTCAATAAACCATGACTCAAACTTCATTGCAAAAGTTAAAGAGCTCATGCCTAACATTGATGAGAGTGTTCTTCAGCTAGAAATGATTGATATCCAGAAGGTCCAATCAACTTTTGGTGTAACCATATTAGCCAGGCTAAATACCATCCACCTACACATGCGAGTCTAGCTTCTCTCATATGAATGCAATCAAAACAAAGGCACGTTGCTCCCTGAGCAATGAGAAGTTATCCCAGTGCCTGAGAATTGCACTTACCACATATGAGCCAGATTATGGTAAAATGGCAAAAGCAAATCGTTGTCACTTCTCCCACTGAGTCACACACTCTCACTGATAAATAAGATAAACTAAATGAGGAAAACAGTTCTTGTTATTAGTTTTCATCAAGAGTATGTTTACAACACATAATTAGCAGATTTGTACTTACTGTACACTTGAAATGTTTTTTTTTCTTTCTAGTTTTAAAATGTGTACTCAGTGTCTGAAAGATATACTTCAGGGATATTTGAATGTTGCTATTTCCCCAAATAAGATCTGATACTTGAAACTGCAGTTGCAGTTTTGCACTTACGACAGCTTTTACTTTTTTTTGCACTTGTGACAGCTTTTAGCTTCATTTAAGCTATTACTTATGTTTACTGTTTTAAAGTCCCTGTAAAGTCAAAACTAAACATGTGTTCTGAGTTCCTCACACCACAGATAAATGTGTTATTAACCACCCAGACAAATTTGAATCATAAAAAAATCCGCCAAGTACATAAAATAGCTTATCAAATACTTGAAAAAATGAGCAGCATTCTCTGCTCTCAAATGCTGGGGGTGTGTCCGCTGTCGGAGCCGAAACCACGCCCACTCGCAGGAAAGCTGCAGTAGCACAAGACAACACTCACGTACTGATCACGAGCGTCTATGATCACGACGCACCAGATGTCGGCTGGACGGGAGGATGAAGGCCGGGGCGGGGGATAGTCGGTTCTTCAGCGGATTATCAGTGAATCCCAGTTGTCTCCGGTGAAAGTTTGTAAAACTATCCGTCACTTTAGAGTCACTTTAGAGGCAGGTGTCGGTGGTGATCCTCAGCTCTCCTTCAAGGCAGCTGTTCACAAAATGAATCCACCTCTTCTTGATCATCGTTTTTGTTTTGTAAGTTGTAGGCTATTATAGAGTAACTAACTGTACTGACAGTAACTCGCGATCCAGCAGACAAACTGATGTGAATGTGCTCTAGTTATGATCGTGTTAGGGGAGGAGCCAGGCTCGGTGGCTCCAATGCGTCATAGAGCCACCGTTTTAGCCCCGCCCAGAAAATCCTGAACACAGTTTAAAACCGGTTCCGGTTTTTGGCCGGTCAACCGGTGCATCCCTAATACATTTAATAAGATTAGAAAACATTGCTCTTATAATGGTAAAAATGCCCCTGGACATTAATTTAAAGGGACAAAGATCATCCTGTAATGGGAAAGTTATAATTGGAATGCGTGTTATTGATCAGAAAGTGCTCCTAAATTTTTGAGTGTTTGGGACTGTTTGGAGGCAGACGCGGGCCCAGATCCGCGGGGCTTGCGAGGCTGGCCGGCCTCATTGAACACGGGCCCAGATCCCGAGCGCCATAACGTTCTGAACCACTGAATCGACTCGCTGATTCATAACGCTCTGAACCGCTGAATCGACTCACTGATTTATAACGCTCTGAATCGACTCGCTAATTCACAACGCTCTGAACCGCTGAATCGACTCACTGATTCACAACGCTCTGAACCGCTGAATCGACTCACTGATTTATAACGCTCTGAATCGACTCGCTAATTCACAACGCTCTGAACCGCTGAATCGACTCGCTGATTCACAACGCTCTGAACCGCTGATTCGACTCACTGATTCATAACGCTCCGAAGCTTCATGATGCTGTGTTTTGAAATCGTCATCACTATACAAGTCGTTATTTTGGGGTTTTTTTGCGCACAAAAACTATTCTCGTCGCTTTATAAAGTTATTGTAGAACCACTGTAGTGAGATGGACTTTGTAACGACGTCTTTAGTACCTTTTAAGGGTCTTGAGAGTGTAAAGTGCATTGTGCCAATGGAGGCCTTTCAGAGCCATCAGATTTACACAAAAATATCTTCATTTGTGTTCTGAAGATGAACGGAGGTCTGACGGGTGTCCAACGACATGAGGGGAAGTAATTAATGACAGAATTTTCATTTAGGGGTGAACTAACCCTTAAAACGTGTTTTTTCTTTGGGATTTGCGTTATCTTGCATTGGTCAAGAGCCTTCACTAACAGTCATGCTTGTGGTTGCCAGATGAATGATGCCTTAAAAGGATATACTTTCTTCCCAGTGTTTTACTGATCTGTGCAATCTGGCAACTCTGTGCACGCGCTCAGTCTAAATTAGGGCTGCACGATTAATCGAAATCGAACCGCAATCGCGATTTGGGTTATGTGTGATTATGAAAGCGCAAAGGCTGTGATTTTAATTAAATAAATAAATGCCCAGCGTGTCAGTGAAGAGTGGCTCTGAGATCAGAAACTCGCAGTGCTTTCAGACGGAGCAGCGTTTAGAGCAACATGTGTCAAACATCTTCACAAACTAGTAATGCGAAGCGTTCATAAACCTGTTGGTTTATGACATTCAATAACATGTTTTAACTCACTTCATATAGTCAGTCGAGCAGATGTGGCTTCTTATCACAGAATGTCAATCAGCACTGCATACTTTTATTACGAAAATACCCGAGAAGGCTTGAAAACTCAAATACACCATATCTTGTGGCAGAAGTATTATCTTCATGTTTAATCAGTCGAAGCGTTTCTATCTTCGTTTTATTCAGCATACAGCGCAAGCTTCACATTAGGGATTTCCTGAAAACAAACGATTACTTCTCTGGCCGTTTCTGCTCGAGGGCGCCCTCTGGCCTCCAGTATGAATGAAACTTTTGGGTAGAAAATAAGAAAAATAAAACTTCTCTCTAAATAAATGTATATGACAATCCATATGTTTTTCTTCAATGTACAGGAGTTTTAATCCCCACAGTGGATGTATAAGAGGCTCATATTTCATATTAAAGACATAGACTTTAAGAAATTTATATCACAGATAAAAAGCACAGATTTTTATAATAATAATTATTATTATTATTTTTTACAATAAATCAGCCTTTCTAATGATTTTTAGTCATAGGCTGTCTGCATACTAACAGGTAACCCATATTTTTTTGTTTTCTGTAAAATATAAATATTATTATTATTATTATACTGTTATATTTATTCTTAAATGCTCTATTTTAAATTTTTAATAATGAATGTTATTGTAATAGTAATCTTTCTTATTTTTATTTAGCAATAATAATAATAATCATAATTATTATTATTAGTAACATTAATATATAAACACAAAATGTTATATACACACTTTTCATTTGTAAAAATGAATAAATAATAAAATTGCATTTTACAATCGCAATTTTAAACAGAATAATTGCAATTAGATATTTACCCCAAATCGTGCAGCCCTAGTCTAAATGCAGAAGAAGCACTGATGATCTGAAAACAAACGTGTGCTGGAGTTAAGCGATCTCCACAGAGAAATTCTGCTTCGATGAAAGAGTCCAAGTGGCTTGTGAAGAAACAAAGACAATTTGTGTGACTAAATCTGCCATGATCAAACCTTCAGCAACGAATTTCAACAAATGCACGCACGGATCTCCACCATACTGTTCGCAGAATAAATGCACCTTTGCAACATGTGTGACTATTTAATCAGGAAAATGAACATAATTTAGAATGATTGGAAATAATATTAGGAGGTACGCCGTTTTCATAATGTTAATAAGATATACTAATAAAGCATAATATGTACAGAAAAGCAGATGAGTCCTGAATATGAACGCAACACGTTTAATTAAGCATTTTAGAATGTGCCTAGCCAGAGACATGTGTGTGTGTGTGTATATATATATAGCCTAGCCAGCCTGTATCTCAAAGAGCTACATTCCTGAGTATGCGGTAACATTTTGGCTTCTTAAATGTTGGAAAAAAAAGTACATGATTTTCATGTTTCTACAAAAATAGTGACACGTTTAACTATCAGGAATACACATTGGTCAAGCTCAGGGACTTAAAAAAATTATAATTATGGGTAGATTGATTGTTCAGACACTGGCAGTGAAGGTGTTCCACCCTGTTAGGGACAAAATGTTAGTTATCACTAGGGATGCTCCGATCGATCGGCATCGGCCGATAATCATATTTTATGACTCGATCGGTACTCACTAACTTGGCCGATCTCACGAACCGATTGCAATTTGATGACGTCATCGCGTGAGGCCGTACATGACGTGTGGGGGAGTAGCAAATATTCAAACGAGAGCTTTAAAGGCAGAAGGGGTCCATGTGAACAGCAGTTGAACACGGGTCAGTCGGTCCTAAGGAATGGGCGAATGCCGTTTGGAAGTATCGATACAGTAGTTTGATACGAACGCATCTGAAGAATAGCGGAGTATGCAGAGTGAGCTGATGCAGGGTAAGTGCATGAGACAATTTGCCCTACACATGACACATGCTTTATATTAAGGGCTTTAAAATAACTGGTCAGATATTGTTAACACGTATAGTTTAAAGCAGCTCGCCCTGTCAGACGAGAGAGATCTTGTGCTGACTGACAGATCAATACCTGCGGTGTTTAATATGTGCTTTCCTCAGTGCATAACTTACATTTCACAGGGATATTCTCCATCTGTAAATGTTAGAAAGTCATGCTAATATGTCCATTTTGCTGTCAGGAGACGACGAGCTTCTGCATGTGAATCTCCGCTAAAATTCAGACTTCCGCCAAACAGACGGAGCGCAATAGAACGCAATCATTCTGACTAAAATATACATATTTATAAAATATTTGTTGTTGGACAATAAATGTGCCATATGTAGAATTGTAAACCTACAAGTATGTATATTTTTATGAAAATGACCATTATAATTGGGTAATCAAATATAGGCTAATAATACTTTTGTTTTTATTTTCATTTTTAGTTCAGTGAAAAAACTAAATTATTTATACATGCCTACATTACATTCACTGTATTTGTTTATAGCCTTCAATATCAACATTGTTTTTAGGGCATCATTGGGCAGGATGTGAAATAAAATGATTATTAAAATAAATAGAGTTTTTTTTTTATCCAAATAGAAAAACGTAGAAAATACAGCCCTATTAAGTGTCCTGATATGCATAGTGTTGTGCAGAAACCCCATTTAAAAGGCATATTAAAATGTTCCCTGTAAAAGGAATAATTTTTGTGATTATTTAGTACCCTGTTAAAAACAATAGTTACATTACATTACATAATTACCATAAAAATATAGTTTTCTTTTTTCTGAAAAAAAGGTTAAATAAGCATTGGAATCGGGATCGGCAGCAAAAATCCTGATTGGAGCATCCCTAATAGATACATAAATGTTTTGTGTTTGGGGAAACTGCACTACATATTCTGACTACACAGATAAAACTACAAACATTTACACATTATTTTAATGCTTTTTATGCATTAGAAAATGAAGACTTTGTGTGATATTAACCGGAATAAACTACAGAAAGGGAGCAGAGAATGTGACCGATCGTGAAGCGGTCCATAACTTGGGTCTAGCGTGAGTTTAAGCGCTCACAAACAATCCCGTTAAAATCACAGAAGCTGACGACACTGCAAAATAAATCTCTTACATCTGCACTTCAGTCAGAGAGTGCGCACACTGAGCGATGACTAATCTGAACGCCTCTGATTGGCCATCACATTTACATTTAAGCATTTAGCAGACGCTTTTATCCAAAGCCACTTACAACTTGGGAGTACAGGAAGCGATTGGTCATGAAGAGTCGAGTAAGCGCAACAAGTGCCTGAAATACTGAGTCTGTGTACATTGCTCAGTGTAGCACAGGCTAGAGTAGGGAGGGAAAAAGGAAGAAAGAGGAAAAGAAAGGTGTTTTTTTTATTTCTTTTTTAAATGAGGTTAAGTGCTCACAGAAGAGATGAGTTTTTAGTTGACTTTTGAATGTTGTCAATGATTCTGCGTTTTGGATGGCGGTGGGAAGATCGTTCCACTAGCTGGGAACGTTGAATGTAAATGTTCTGGAAAGGGATTTCATGCCTCACTGTGATGGGACCACGTCGCTCCTCAGCTGAGCGAAGGCTTCTGGTGGGGGTGTGGACGAATAGGAGTGAGTCAAAGTATGCAGGAGCTAAGCGCGTGGTGGATCTGTAAGCAAGCGTCAGCACCTTAAACTTGATGAAGCAGCGAGTGATAGCCAGTGCAGAGAGATGAAGAGAGGTGTGACGCGGGTCCTTTTGGGCTCGTTGAAGACCAGACGTGCTGCTGCGTTCTGATCATTCGAAGTGTTTGGATCGCACAAGAGGGGAGTCCAGCCAGAAGCGCATTGCAGTAGTCAAGCCTAGAAATGATCAGGGCCTGGACGAGAAGCTGTGTTGCGTGCTCAGTCTCTATCAAAAGAACCGGCCACAGGGTCATGAAGGACCAGTGGAGAACCGGCCACAGGGTCATGAAGGACCAGTGGAGAACCGGCCACAGGGTCATGAAGGACCAGTGGAGAACCGGCCACAGGGTCATGAAGGACCAGTGGAGAACCGGCCACAGGGTCATGGGCGGCCGAGGCTCATTGATGCCCGTGTGGTCCGATCAAACAGACGAGCTACTGGAGCTCAAACTGCTCAAGAAGTTAAAGCTGGTTCTGATAGAAAGGTGTCAGAATACACAGAGCATCTCAGTTTGTTGTGTATGGGGCGGCACAGCCGCTGACCAGTCAGGGTGCCCATGCTGACCCCTGACCCCGCCCAAAGCACCAACAGTGGCACGTGAGCATCAGAACTGGACCACGGAGCAATGGAAGAAGGTGGCCTGGTCTGATGATCACAAGAAAATAGCCACTCGCCTTAACTTGCCCGTATCTACAGTCAGAGGAATCATTAAGAAGTTTAAAACAACTGGAACAGTGACAAACAAGGCTGGAAGAGGTCCCAAGTTTATCTTGCCACAACCCACAGTGAGGAGGATGGTAAGAGAAGTAAAAAAAAATTCCTAAGCTCACTGTCACAGAATTGCATCAAAGAGTGGCATCTTGGGGTCACAGTCTCCAAAACAACCATCAGACGCTCTCTACATGCCAACAAGCTGTTTGGGAGGCATTGCAAGGAAAAAGCCTTTTCTCACTAACACTCACAAACGTAAACGTCTGGAGTTTGCTAAGCGGTACTGGGACTTCAACTGGGATTGTGTGCTTTGGTCAGATGAGAATAAGATTGAGCTTTTTGGCAACAAACACTCTAAGTGGGTCTGGCGTAAAACAAAAGACGAGTATGCCGAAAAGCACCTCATGCCCATGGTGGACACACGGCCTAACGGAGGCTCAGGTGGACGCCTGCTCTCTGGCTTCGCTGTAGCTCATGGTAATTCAGAAAGCGAAGATGGCCCTTGGTCTTTCATGAGCATGATTTCCTGTGATCTACCGTCCCTCAAACTGCTACACTCCCTGACTCCTCTTCCTTCCTTCAGTCCTGCTCAAACCATGCATGTCCTAACATCTGCTCTAACGTTAGACTCCTGCACTGATATTTGTCCAGACACTGCATTATCAGATCTTGGCATTCTGTACGAGTTTTCAAAGAGGAAAGAGCTGGTTAGTCATGTATGCTCTTTATGAATGTAGGAAGATAGCTTCTGAAGGGCATAGTATTTAGCACTGTATTCGTCATCAGTACCCAGAACAGTATTGATCATTTTTAGGTGTTCCATCTATCCAAATATTTTATGTTTAGTTGACTAACTCCCTGAAACTGTACCGAGGCTTATGTGTGTGTTTAACAGTGGACTCACTTTTGGATAAACTTTGGATAAGCAGTGGATCAAGTCTCCCGGATAGCAGAACTCCTAAAGGCTTCTCTCCGCTCACTATCTCTAAAAGCACTCTACCCAGAGACCAGACTGTCGATTCCACCACCAATTCACAAGCTGAGTGGGAAGCAAGAGATCATTTCATTTCCTCAAGTCATTAGTCTACTTTTAGATTACATTTGAGAGTCTATAAAATGGACCACATGCCAATCCAACACATGCTATTGTGAAAACAATAAGCTTGAATCATGTACTATATCATATTATGGCTAACTCACTTTTACTGGTCTTAAAAAGGTCACTGCAGCCAAAGTCAATGAATTTGAGCTGCAGTGTCTCTGTGTTGATCAGGATGTTGTTCGTCTTGATGTCATTGTGGTAGACGCCCCGGTCAACGCAGAGTTTGGCTGCAAGCACTGCTTGGCGCATTAATCCACGCTCATGGCGAATCTGAGCAAGGTCTCACACGGATGTGGATACTCCATTATAAGGACGTACTGTTCCGGCTCATCAAACCAATCTAACATCTGTACGATGTGGGGGCTTTTTGGAGATGTGCGCATCTGCAGATTCACAGCCACTTCCGCAAGCAGAAGTTTGGTGGACCCTGGCTGGAGAAACGTGTTTGACAAAAGATCAGCTTTCACTTTTATATGGAAACAGCAGAGTCTACAAGTCTGAGAACACTTCTATTTGACCAATTAACTGATTACATGGCTCGCAAAATCGCTAGTTAAATCCTTTCAGAGTTTGAAGTTTTGCGAGCCGTGTATTATCAGCATGGCCATTTTTCAAAATTGGTTTATTTCTAGATTTTCAATGTGGTCACAGACTTCTGGACCCAAATGAGTGTTAAACAAATTGCGTATTGATGTATGCAAGTCTTGCCAACTTACCAATTCAATAAACTTGTTGCAAGTGTTCTTAGGTAGAAATTTGATGGCAACCTGCAAAAAGACCTGATCAAAATCTGCAAAGATCGATGTGTTACATGTCCAAACATCATTTTGTGGTTAAAGCAAGAGTAGATTACCTTCTGGCCATCAAATCTACGCGTCCCTTCATGCACGATGCCAAAGCCTCCCCTTTCAATCTCTCTTTTCACTTCGTAAAAGGAGGAAATTGATCCTGAAAAAAGCAACATGCAAAAAGATTGGCTTATGATTCCTACATAAGAACTAGACCAATCAGAATTAGACGAATGCCAGTAGCATGAAAACGTACTAACTAGGCAGAAGTGTGAGTTAATGACAACAGACTCACCTGTAGCTGGACAAAAACCAGATCCATCAAGGACATCTGGGACGGGTTTTGGCTCAGGATCGGCCAGACCCATGTCAGGTGTCAGTTCAAGACTGGATAAACTGGAAACAGACGTTTCCTCGCGACTGGATGGTCCCAGGACAGACAATTCTGAAACAAGATCGGATGAACCCGAGTCAAGCGTTGACTGTGAATTGAGGCTGACTGAACTGGACTGGGAATCATCTGGACCCAGACTGGATGGGCCTGAGACAGGGGAAAGCTCAGGAATGTCCGGATAAGGGTCAGCTGTCCACTCGTAATAAGATGGACCTGGATCAGCTGACAGCCAAGAGAGGACGGACACATGTGGCTGGAGATCTGCTGGATCCCAGTGAGCCATTGGGTTAAAGCCGCATTGATCTGGAAATGGAAAAGTGTTATGCAGTAAAACGGATTATGCTGTGTTCACACCGAACGAGCGACTGATTTCCATATTAAGTCAATGTGAAGATGTGTTGACGTGCGTCTAGAGGTCCAGCGGCACGATTTCATTTCATTCCTGCGTCTTGCTCAAGTGATTTTATTGGGTGGTTTTTGTTTCACCTCATTCTGTCCAACAAAATACAACGTTATTAAACGTAGACGTATTTTGCGGGAAGGTAATTGCCTTTATTATGGGATTTGTAGATTTATCAACACATACATGTACCAACACCAATATCAGAACCCAGAAAGAACTACAACACACCGAACGAACGCTCTGAGGGCGGCGTAGCAAAGACTCTAGCGCTCCGCTTTGTCGTCTACGATTCCATACCATTTTGCTACTGGGTAACGTTAATAACTTTCTGCGGCCAGCGTTTCTGGAAATGAACAGAGACCTAACTGACCTTTTTTAGACCTAACTGAATTAAATTTAAGACCTCGGATGAAAATCGGCCATTTTTAAGACCCCGCGGGAACCCTGATAACTGCAGTTGCAGATTTTGAACAGAGATGGCGACAAAGTGGAAAAACTACGGACTGCAGCTTTAATGAATGCAAGCTAATATAATTTAACCCAAGAAAAGTTTAAACTAGTGCCAAAAATGCTAAGTTATTTTTCCTTATATGCAGGGCTTAAAAACAGAAAAAAATATCAATCGGTTCACTCCGAGCAGAATCGATATTATAGTGTTTCCGTTTTTGCGTTCCTCAATAAACATTACTGTTCCGAAAACGGTTTGATTTGAAAAAATCCCGGTTAATAACGTTATTTTAATATAGCCTATACTTTAAACAAATATGTATAAATAGACTTATTTTCACTCAATAATAATATAATGCATGGTAATTAAACTTGAATATTTATTTTATAACATTTTTAAAACCACAACAGAAATACATGCATTAATTACAAAGCATAAACAGCGGACCTGTTTGGAGCGTTAGACAATCGAAAGTGGCCCTCTTATGCCTAATTATTTTCAGAAGAGTGATAACATTCTTTGTAATGTTACATAACTTTTTTTCAACACGACTTGTTTAAAAAAATGCATGAATAAAGAATAAATAAACTGGATAACCATTAATACCGTCAACTGGTAATTTCAAAGCAAACACTGCGCAACACGTCCTTGCATCACATAATCAAATTCAGTCAGCTAATAAAGCTTGATCATTTAATGCAATATAACATACCATTTAATACGAAGCATCAACCGTCTATATAGAAAACATTGACCTGTCCTGTATTGGCAATCTGAAAGACTATAGGAAAAATGTTTGATAGATGCTATAGCCTAACGTTACTTGGATAGGCTTAAACGGAATCCATAAACTAGCCTAAATCAGTCTATTTGAGCTTAAAGTCTGTACTGCTTATTTAAACATATGAAAAGAATGTCCTCCAATACCTGCGCTTTCATTGTAGACCTCAGCGGGGAAAGAAATGTACTTGAGGCATGAAAATGCGCGCTCTACACTGACTTGCGTTACCGGTAGATTCATAGATGACTGGTGCGCGGGCATTTCACTCGCTTGATCCGTCAACGTCACATGCTGTACTACTCAATTCATGATTGGTCACTGCCAAATTAAAATATAAAAAAGAGAACGATGAAATAACGTTATGAACCGGTTAATGGTCATTTCAAATGAACGTTTCTGTTCAGAACGATTCAAATTGATTTTGATTTCGTTTTTGTTCCTCTTAAAATTTCGTTCGTTTCCGGTTTTCGTTTTCGTTCCTTGAACCGGTTAGGAGCCCTGCTTATATGTACAGTCGGCTATATACATATGAACTGATACTGAATCAACATCAAAATCGATATTTGTGCCAATCTAATTCTAATCTGTGGGAAACACTGCAAAGACTCACCAACAGCTGGCCCTAAACCAGATGGATCTGGGATCCCAGAATGCAGTGCGGATGGACCCGGGACAGGGGGCGGCTCTGGATCAGTCTGATCTGCTGGATCCTGGAGAGCCACCGGCTCGTCTGCAAGCGGATCTGGGGTCACTTTGATGCCCTTTAGAAAGCGGCGGACAGTCTGCTGTATTCTCCATGAGAATACAGGGTTGGTGAAGGCTGAATTTATGATGTCTAGTAACCGTGTGTTTGGTTACATATTTCATAAACTATCTTGAATGGTTACGCTGTACACGGCTGACAGTGCGAATGAATTTATACCGGGAGAGGACCTGTCTGGTGTTTCATGATAAAGACTGGACTCTGTTTTACGATCGGGATCTGAGCGATCGTGTGAGTGAACCTTTGTACATCGGTGAGTGGGACGGGCTGGTCCCGAACACCCGGTACCGCGTGGTCAGTAATCATTCTAAAAAGATTCAGGATGAATACGTTTTCATATTCTGCTGTAAAGACAAGAAAGAGCTTTCTGACCGCATCGGAGATGGCCATCGAGGTGAACATGAGCTGTACAAGCTGGGGTTTTTGTTCAAGTGGGGCGATATGTGTTTGTTGAATGGTATTTTTTCAACCATAAACAAAATGTTCAAGTGGAGCGACATGCATGAGGGATACAACAAAATTAAAGTACAGCTGTTCCACCCTGAGAGATCCCTGCACCGCGACTTGTACGATCTGCCGTCTCCGCCCATTCACTATAAAAGCAAGAAGTCAGACCTGCAGTTCATTCATATAAAATGTCTCAAGCCTACGCTTCAGAACATGCTCTTATCTGCAACTACGGTCTCTCTTGAACCCCCCGACGATAATGCTACCGATCCTATGCTGACAGACATCCCTGGATCGACCGATACAGACAAAGGGTGGTTAGACAAATTCTGTACAGACGGCTGCTTCACGGACATCCGATTCAAAACCATAAAAGCCAGGATTGCTGCTGCAGCATCTCATCTGAAGCTGAAGGAACCTGTGAGGGCTGTGCTACGAATCATCCGAGCCAGCTTCAACATGCCTGCCTGTTTGAGCCACCCGCATACTTTTCCGATACCCACTTGGATGACCTGACCCACAAACTGTTTAAACCTGATCTTCGTTCCATTATAGCCAATGCTCTACACCGTTGTGGTTTCAAGTCCAATCCAGACCAGATTCAAGGAGCGTCTGTGCGATTCTGCACAAATTGAGACGAGCCATTAATCTCTGCGATGATGGCTGGGCGTTGCTTGTCTGTTTACGCCTTATAAATCTTTTTCAATAGAAATATTACTGATATATTATATACTTATATGATATGTTCGTGATCTCATGCGTTCATAACGGTAGGAATTACTTTCAAAAGTTTTCAGTAATATATTACAACTTATAAATAATATTCTGTTCGGGACTGCTTATAATACATTATTTAAATTATTTTACTGATATAAGTTATTTAAATTATATAAAACACTGTTATGATATATATAAACGTCTGAAATTGTAAATATTTTAATATGGAATGTAGTACTATTTTATTAACACCATCTATAATTATGCCATCTGAAATATGCATTAAGAATTCACAAATATTTTAACTCAAAATATAGTACAGTTTTAAAGGATGTAGATAGATATGCAAAATATATAAATATTTGTAATAAATGTAATGATTATTGTGTTTAATCTTTTAAGCGGTTATACATGCAGTGTCCAGCAGGTGTCATCATTGCTCTATTGTACAACACTGACTGATGAGAAGTCCATGCGTGTCTGTGATCCAACGTAATAAATCAATCTGGTATTGTCATGGTTAATACAAAGTTATAATCTGATGTTCTCTACGTTTTTAACATTATGTGATGGTTTGCTTAAAGTTACAACTTTAAGATGATGTTTAAACGCTATGTAGAGACACATTGTGACCCATCACTGTGTCTCCCCATCGGCACTTGTGACCAGCCTCGCTGCGGCATGAATGGGGCTTATGTGATTAAAAGTAGTAATATCTGACTTTTTAGAAATCATTCCCCAGTATGTGGCTTTTCGACAATGGGTGGCTCCGATAACCCGCTGGCAGGACGTTTGGCAGATGTAGCCGTAGGCTGGGTTCTGTGAACTGAGGAAACAATTCACAATATCGTATTTGTTTGAAAAAGCACCCAGATGTGTTGAAAATCTTCAATGTAACCTTAAAAACGCTGAAATCGACCGTGCTTAACAGACAATGCTGTGTGTGTGTGTGTGTGTGTGTGTGTGTGTGTGTGTGTGTGTGTGTGTGTGTGTGTGTATGTGTGAGTGTGTGTGTGTGTGTCCCTGTTTGAGGTGACATGAGAGTCACATCTGTGCACCCAGAAGATGCCTTCATATTTCAAATCTTTTAAAACAAATTAAGTTTATTTTTAAAACATACAGATTTATTTGTTTGATTTTATTTATAAATGAAATCTAAAGTAATGGAACAGACCCAGTTTAATAACCAATACACTTTAGGTTTAACAAAATTGCTTTATACAACAGTCTTATAGGTAGATAAATATAAGATTTTATTAAAACGTTAAAGATTTTATTTACATCTAATTTAAACTTTTAAGATTAGGCTTTGAACATTTTTGACTTTATCAAGTATTTACTCTGGAAAAAGTTTGAAAGAAAGTCAGACTGTGCTGACTTTTTTAAGCACAGCATTTTTTGTAAACCATTCCTGCTTCATGTGCTCTCTGAAAAAGATATTTCATAAATAGTTTTAGCAGTAAGTGTGTTTCAGTAAAGTTTAGTATGAGGCATATTATAGCGTAATATATATAATCATTTCATTTAAAATATATTTAACTCAACCGTTTGAAACGCGCGCATGTGAGTGAGTGAGTGAGTGAGTGAGTGAGTGAGTGAGTGAGTGAGTGAGAGATATTGTGATTAATCTGTTAAAACATGTTTATTTCTTTTACTTACTTAGATTCTTCTTGGTCCCCGTCACTTACTAGTAGTACGGGGTGGACCCTCTGTTTATATACACACGTGGTCTGCAGATGTGTAAGCCCTCAACCGTTAGATTACCCTGACCCTAGCACAAAATGATCCATTTCCAATTTGGACACACAAAGGTCAACATCGGTATTATGAACTTATACTTATATTTTCCTGAAATATTAATTAATTTTTATTTTTAAAGGATTTTTGCATGGATGCTACTTTTTTAAATATATGTACGCTATATTTTAAAATCTCACGTACCCCCTGGAGTGCCTTCACGTACCCCCATTTGAGAACCACTGTATTATGCAGTATTTTCACATGTAATTCTCTAACTTTGTTCATGATACAAAATCTAAAAGGAACAAGCCCCGCTCCACGCCAATGAATCTCAGTAAAATGACAACTCCAGAAAAATGTCCCATGAGGTGTTATTTTCTTTAAGTTTAGAAAGCATTTTCTGATATGCTTATTAGTACAATTGCTGTTCATAATATCCATACCTTTTATATAAAGAGTCAAATTAAAACCAGGAACTTCACTTTGTTTTTATAACTTTTCATTAGTTCGAATATGCCCTTAGGTATAGATTTGAAAACTGAGTTATATTGTTTGAACATTATTGGGAATGCCTTCTCTCTGAGAAAGGATTCATAGTTAAGTAATTGGTTATTACAACCAAAAAGGTCTTTAAAAAAATAATATCTCTATCGGTCCATTTCTGCAAATAGAGTGACTTGATCCCTTTAGTGATGCATTCATTATTCCATTATTCCACCCGCAGAGCGCGAGTCCATCTCAGGAAGCGAGTCCAGCTCGAGAAACAGCGCTGATACGGTGGAAATGGGATAACAGACAGGTTGATTACACTTGAATGTTTAATTTTTACTTCTAAAATGTTTGTTACATGAGTTTAAATGTTGCCAATATTGTACACATGTTAAAACTGTAATATATGCTGTATTGCTCATCATCAATAAAGGCCAATGTCATGTATAAGTGTTGTTGTGTGGAGTATTTTACAAAGGTTTAGACGAAATTAAAGTTAATATTAAAGTTATGCTATAAGAGTTAATATTAATCATAAATATTGGTTTTTAAATGTTTTCCCCCCAATTTTTTATACTCAATTTTATTTGTAAATGGACCAAATGTAGTTACTCAGATCTATTTAATTTTTTTACTTGCATTTGCTCAACTCATACGGTTTTGTCTCGCGTGTCCTTTTATGTTGCTTGCCCCCTTCCCAACGAGCACTTTGAAAGCAGAGTTTGTAACAGTAGTGCATACAGTGCATGATTGTATTTTGTATGTAACTGTGTGTGTGTGTGTGTGTGTGTGTGTGTGTGTATGTGGTGTTGTTATGGCAGTGGCGTGGGGTGTGTTGATCGTTAGTGAAGGCCCTGACTGAAACCCCACGGTACGCCACTGGCTTTTAGAGCAACAGAGCAACTATTACTGCTATTATAATGCTTGGATTAGCCTGAACTTTTTTAATATAACTCAGATTGTATTCGTCTGAAAGAAGAATGTCATATACACCTCGAATGTATTGTGGGCAAGTGTAAAGGGTGTTAAAATGTTTATTCAATAATTAATTGAAAACTGAGACCTCCCTATTTTTTTTATATGAACACCAATAGTTCAGAATCAGTTCACCGCCACGCCAGCGGATGACGCTTGAGCGCTGCTGTGAAGCACACTATAGAGACTAGCTTTTTCTCGGGTGCGATCTCAGAAGTAAACTGACGCACCAAAGGAACGACACTCATTTTGTCTGTCTCTTTATTTATTCACAGGTAAAATAATATGCACTTTAAACATTCTTCTGATTGTTCACATGACTATAGGAAGGTTTAGGAACGTAATTGTGAAGTGTTTTGAGTAACTTTGTCATGTTTAATGTGTTTTATACAAATTGAATCAACTCGAGGGTCTTAAATGCAAACAAATTATTTAGTAAATGCATTCAAAAGTATTGTTATACAGCATTGTTGTGATGTTTGAGTGCATTGGCAGTGCAAGGATGCCTGTTATTTTTGTGTTTTAATTGAGTAGTTGAGTATATCTGTTGCATTAACAATTCAATCGCCATTTCAAGTGCTTTGCGCACACGCTTAATGAGTGACACGAGGCAATCAGGGTGAAGTGGTGTATTTAAAATGGCGTCGGATTTTGGTTTACACATTCTGTGTGTTTAAGTGACACATTTGTCATCTTTCTAGTAATGAGTGACATTTATGTGAATCTTTATTGATTTATTTTGTACACACTCTTCTTTCCACATATGTAAATTATATGTTGCCTTTATGTGAAACAGGCTATGGAATACAGGTGTGTATGTATTCATATATCTTATGTGTACACCATAAGTTAATGTGCAGATGAAGTTATTTTTGTATGTAACTACAGAAGTGTTTACAGTTAAAGTTTTATGATCTCAGAAGTAAACTGACGCACCAAAGGAACGACACTCATTTTGTCTGTCTCTTTATTTATTCACAGTGTTTTCACAGATACACAGTACTACACTGTCTGTGTGTCCTTTGCTGCCAGCCCAGATATCCCCTAGGTCTGAGGCCGGTAACACAAGCAAACGGCTTTTGAAGCAGGTCGGCTGAGCGCGCATGCAAGTTTTGAACATATTCTTTAGTCCTGTTGCACGACTCAAAGTAGTAGCTTGATTCTCCTACTAATATTATATTTTGTTCTGTGTGGTTTTTAGCATTTTATTACTGGCATAGCAAATTGCAAAATTGCATTTGAATAAGATTTGACTTTGTTATTACTGAGAGAGCTTTGCACTTAAGTTGCCTATATCCAGGCATAAATTGGTATTGATTTAAAGCCATTCACGGCCTATCATCTGCACGTTGAAGTGTAATTATCAGAGCCAGCTGATCTCACTCAGCAACGAATAGTTTCTATTTAACGAGCGTTCCATAGCTGGCGCGGAAGCGTCAGCCCGCGTTTCAGCCTCCGCGTGTGAAGACCGACGCGGGTAAAGACATCTGTATTCGACTCTTCCTCTGGCACCTAGTTATCTCCATTCTTCTCCTTTCATCTTCCTTTCCTCTCTCTAACCATGTGCGTCCACTCCATTCCCGTTATCTCGCAACCACGCCCCACTATTACACGTAGACGTAGACGGCACTGTAACACTGCTAATCTACGTCCTGTTCCCTCCTCCTCTAATGCCCCTCTGTCTTTTTCTTTCTCTGTGGGGCTATGGAATTGTCAGTCAGCTGTCAATAAAGCTGACTTCATTCCAGCCTTTGCCACTTAATCCGCTCTCAAAATCCTGGCCTTGACTGCGACCTGGATCCGTCCAGAAGACTCAGCAACACCTGCTGCTCTCTCTAATAACTTATCTTTCTCCCACACCCCTCGCCAGACTGGGAGGGGTGGGGGCACAGGTCTTCTCATTTCTAACAATTGGAAATACTCATCTCACACAGCTCTTTGCAATAACAACACATTTGAATATCATGCTATAACGCTTACAACTCCCACTAAAATACATATTGTAGTCATTTACCGCCCCCCAGGTCCACTGACCACCTTTGTTGATGAGCTAGATGTTCTGCTGTCCTCATTTCCAGAGGATGGCTGCCCACTCATAGTATTCGCGACTTCAACATTCACCTGGACAAATCCTATGCTTCAGATTTCCACACCCTCCTAGCTTCATTCGACCTCAAACGCCTCATCACTTCACATACCCACAAATCTGGTAACCAGCTGGACCTCATTTACACACGCAACTGCTCTACAGACAATATCTTGGTCAAACCTCTACACATCTCAGATCACTTTTTCATCACATTTAATCTTCAACTTACTACTCACGCACCACCAGTTCCTCCACCAGTTACTTTCAGGCGAAACCTGCGCTCACTCTCTCCTTCTCATCTTTCCTCTGCTGTCTCTTCCTCCCTTCCCTCATCCACACAATTCTCTTCTATGGATGTTAACACTGCAACTGACACTTTACGCTCCACTTTAACTTCATGTCTAGACAATATCTGCCCTCTTTCTTTTAGGCCAGCACGAGCTACTCCCTCTAACCCTTGGTTATTTGATGTTATTCGTGAACATCGGACGACACTCAGGGCAGCAGAGAGGAAATGGCATAAATCAAAATCACCCATCTGATCTAGCTAAGTATCAGTCTTTGCTCTCATCCTTCTCAGATGAAGTGCATGCAGCTAAATCTTATTTCCAAAACAAAATCAGCAGCACCTCAAACTCGCGCACACTATTCAGAACATTCAACTCTCTGCCCTGTCCTCCTCCACCACCCCCCACCACCTCCCTATCTCCAGACGACTTTGCACAATTCTTCACAAACAAAACAACAACTATCAGCAATCAGTTCTCACCCCCGCGCACTGTGGATTTTAGATCAGCCACATCCACAACCGAACATACTCTCTCCTCATTTTCTACACTCACTGAGGCCGAAGTATCTAAACTTCTCCTCTCCAGTCATCCTACCACCTGTCCTCTCGATCCCATTCCCTCACACCTCCTTCAAGCCATCTCTCCTACACTCCTACCAGCACTCACACACATCATCAACACATCGCTCTGCACTGGCACTTTCCCTACCACTTTCAAGCAGGCTCGGGTAACTCCACTGCTTAAGAAACCCACTTTAAACGCATCACTCATAGATAACTACAGACCTGTCTCTCTCCTGCCATTCATAGCAAAAACTCTTGAACGAGTTGTTTTCAACCAGGTTTCATCCTTCCTCTCACAGAATAATCAGCTGGACATTAACCAATCCGGTTTCAAAAGGGGCCACTCCACAGAGACTGCACTACTGTCACCGAAGCCCTGCGGATAGCTAAAGCTGAGTCCAAATCATCAGTCCTCGTCCTCCTTGATCTATCTGCTGCCTTCGACACGGTCAATCATCAGATTCTTCTGTCCACTGGGCATCACAGGGACTCCGCTCCATTGGTTTGAATCTTATCTCACAGGTAGGTCCTTCAAGGTTGCCTAGAGAGGAGAGGAATCCCAAGCGCATCAACTGACCACGGGGGTTCCTCAGGGCTCAGTGCTTGGACCTCTCCTTTTCTCCATTTACACTACTTCATTAGGTCCCATCATACAGGCACATGGCTTCTCATATCACTGCTATGCTGATGACACTCAGCTCTACCTTTCATTCCAACCAGACGACCCCACAGTAGCTGCACGAATCTCCAGCTGTCTGTCTGACATCTCTGCATGGATGAGTAAAAATCACCTACAGCTCAACCTGGCAAAGACTGAGTTCCTCATCTTTCCCGCCAGTCCCACTATGCAACATGACTTCACCATCCAGTTAGGTACATCCCTGATTTCCCCTTCAAAATCAGTCAGAAATCTTGGAGTTACATTTGATGACCAGTTGTCCTTCAGAGATCACATTGCTAAGACAGCTCGCTCGTGCAGGTTTGCGCTCTACAACATCAGGAAGATCAGACCGTTCCTAACAGAACACGCAACACAGCTTCTTGTCCAGGCCCTGGTTATTTCTAGACTTGACTACTGCAATGTGCTTCTGGCTGGACTCCCCTCTTGTGCGATCCAAACACTTTGAATGATCCAGAATGCAGCAGCACGTCTTGTCTTCAACGAGCCCAAAAGGACCCACGTCACACCACTCTTCATCTCTCTGCACTGGTAACCACTCGCATCAAGTTTAAGGCGCTGACGCTTGCCTACAGAGCCACCACGCGCTCAGCTCCTGCATACTTTGACTCGATTCTACAAATCCACACCCCCACCAGAAGCCTTCGTTCAGCCAAGGAGAGAAGGCTTGTAGTACCATCACAGAGAGGCAAAAAAATCCCTTTCCAGAACATTTTCATTCAACGTTCCCAGCTGGTGGAACAATCTGCCCACCGCCATCCGAAATGCTGATTCGTTGACAACATTCAAAAGTCAACTTAAAACTCATCTCTTCCATGAGCACTTCACCCCTTAAAAAAAATAAAAATATTCCTTTCCTCTTTCTCCTCCCTACTCTAGCCTGAGAAATGTACACGGACTAAGTATTTCAGGCACTTCTTGCGCTCACTCGACTCTTCACGACCAATCGCTTATTGTACCCCCAAGTTGTAAGTCGCTTTGGATAAAAGCATCTGCTAAATGCATAAATGTAAATAAATGTAAATGTAAAAAAACACCATAGGTTAAATTTTGGCGAGAGTTACACTTTAACCATTTTCTGTTGAATGTGCTGTAATTGTTATTTTTAATAATGTTTCTTGTAATTATATTTTACATATTCTGTCCACAAGGCTCAGCTGTAAAAGAGACCAAGGACTCAGTCTGATTCTCTCTTTATAAATAAAAGTAACATAAAACTAAACTACATGGAATCTAATTGTGCACTATTGTGGTAAGTGAAGACAAAGACAACTCAAATACTGTGTTGAAAATAATATTTCCTGTTCCAATCTCTACCTGTTTCCCAAGGCCATATTGAAAAGTCTTGTGCTAAAAGGGTGTCTGCTGGATCCACAGCCTCTGCATTTGAGACCAGAGCATTGTATGATGTTATGGCCTCTTCTAGTTTGCTCTTCTCTTTAACAATGGCAGATCGCTTGCGTCGCCTGTCTTTGTTGCTGATTTCAGAAAAATATAATTTTAATAAAGTACACACATTATGACATTTCCATTCAGATTTATAGATTACTTTCACAAGAATGTGTAGGATCCTACAAAATGAATAAAAAAAAACCTCAATCACAAACCTGTCTCTCTGTACAACTCCATTTTCTTTTGGTGGATTTTAAGGACCAAGGGCGTAGGAGCAGGTGGGGATGGGGGCGCATGATCCCTAGTGGCAGTTAATGTGGTCCCACCCAATAAAAACAACGATTGTTGAATAAAATGAGTCCCCCTCAATATCAAACTCATTACTACACCCTTGCACACATGACATGATTTCTTTAGATTTAGTAACAAACTTACTTGATGCTGCCCACAATTGAACATCTGTGACCCACTGCTGAAGATCTTCACTTGTTTTGTTCAGGTGGGATTTGGTCATCTCAATCTCGCCTGCCACCTCAGCTGTTCTCTGTAATGTCTGTAACATACATGAAGTTATACTTATAATGCAAACAGTGTTGGGTCAAGTTCTTGAAAAGTTGATTTTAGTTCATTTTCTGAGTTCACAAGTTTTGGGAAGTCCCTAATAAAAGGTCTCATATTGTAACCTTTTTTTAATATTTTTTTTTTTACGTTTTTATGTACTTATGAAGTTATATTTGCAGTTATAAGTATCAAACACCAAGTAAATAGCGTTTTAAAAGCGCTTTTCTCAGTAGCTCTGCTAAAAACAGGTTGATTTTGGTCTGTCTAATTAATGTTCACGAGCCTTTCTTCTGATTTGCCGATTTGAAAGAAACAAGCAGGCAGCCACAGGGAACAAGCTGTAGTGTGTGTGCAGTGACTGAAGGAGGAGCCTAGGCATTTGTGACATCTCAATGCAGGAATTCAAAACGGCTCGTTTTCAGGCACAGCTTCTAAATCTGTTCTAAATATAGGCAATGTGCGTTTGTCTGACAATCGTCAGTGTAGACACTTAGAAGGTAAATACATAGCACCTAGACCTTCATTATGATAAAATACAGAAAATGTCAATTTTGACAATGTGACCTTTAAGACAAAATTATCAGGTATATGGAGTTCATATCTTACCGGTGACCATGATTGATATTTTCTTTACTCTTTGTATTTGTTTTATAGGACACTTAAGATATGAACTCCATTTACCCGATTATTTTGTCTAAATTAGGGACTTACCAAAACTTGTGAACTCAAAATTAATTAAAATGAACTTTTCAGGAACTTTACCCAACACTGAATGAAAAGGTTAATCTAAATTAGAATTAATAAACAAAAACATAATACCAAATGTACCTTAACATATCTTTGAGCAAGATAATTGTGAAGATTTAACTTTTTCCTTAGGTTCCATCCACGAACATGGATAGTGATCATATCTGTGCGTGCTGAGGAAAAAAAATGAACATGTCCATTTTAAATATTGCACATATTTAACAATGACTTTAATTAAACCCAACGACTCACCAGATTTGGTCATATATTTTGTTGTCAATGCAGCACGAGACATAAATGAATTGACTGCTTCCACTTCCTCCCCAACAGTCAAACCTGCATTAGTAGGAAATATAAAAAATGTTAAGGAACAGATCCATCGGGGTACGAGTGGCACAGTGGTCAAAGTTGCTGCCGGGCAGAACAAATGATGATGTCATGATAGTCAGCAGTTCGAGCCTGACTATAGCTTCTCTGACTTTGCCAGGAACTCCAGCAGAAACAATGCAACATTTAACATACAAGCGTGAAGTGATAATGACACAACAACAGTACTAAGAGGGGCCCAAAAACATTATATACCATTGTAAATGTTAGCGATTTCCTTTAAAAGTGAAACTAAATTACGAGATGGACATTTAAAGGTAGGGTAGGTAGGATTTGGTTAAAAAACTTTTTTTCCAAATTTGTTTAAACTTTCTTTATATATCAATACATAATTAAAATGTAAGTACTCTGAAAAAGAAAGTATGTATGAGCTTTGTAATGAGTAATCTGAGATCATGTACACTCGTTCAGCAGAGAGGACCTCTCACGACTGTTTTAAAGACAGCTCATTATTTCCATTCACTCCACCTTCTCCCTTCTGGGCTCTTTCCAAAGCCACGCCCCCAAAACACATGAACGCGCTACGCCGACCGCGATCAGCTCAGCTGAAAGACGCATTATTTACCTGAGACGAGCGGAGAAGAAGTGCATGTAGTGACATCATGTCAGAATCACATGTAATAAAAAAATCTAACTTTATCATTATGAATATAAACAAATAAGATGTGTTTTAGTACTCACTCTCAAGCTAGAATAACGATACTGGTAAAGTTTAAAATACACACACAACACAGTGTCTACGACACACACAGATACAAGATAAAAACATTGGTAGAGTATATAAAAACAAACCAAGGGCCGAAATAAACGTGCAGGTAAAGTTCCCGGTGAACATGGTAAAAGAGTTCAGACAGAGGGTAGTAGCTAAAGCTAACTTAGTTCTAAAAAAAGTTCCTGGATGCGGTGTACTCGCTTTTACACATGCATTTTGTTATCTAAAGTTACATTTTTCGAAATTCAACACGGCAGCGATCAACTTGAGCTAAGCATATTGAGTATTTATCATCTCTACTAATGGCTCGCTAAGTGTATAACATTGTAACTTTATGCTAAGTAATGTTATGTTAGCTATATTAGGCAGCTACGTGTGCTAGTGAGACATGCTTCATGAAAACATAAACCAAAAAAATGTATAATCAAAATGAAAGATTACCTGTCCAGCAGAAATACAGCCTCGTGAACTCCTCAAATCAAACGGGTGCGCCAGGGTTGCCAGGTTTTCACAACAACATCTGCCCAATTGCTACTCAAAACTAGCCCAAAACAAGCCCAATCGCGTTTGGGGGGTAAAATATGTGTCTTTTTGGTAGGGCTGCCTGCTAAAATTCGCAAATCCCGAGGCAAAACATCACATAATTGTGGTCGCTTCAACCCGCGGACATGAAAAACAGCCCGAGGCAACAGTGTTTGAAGTAGCCCGACTTGGCAACACTGGGGTGCATGTGGGCAGATCCTGTAGAAAAAGCGGTGGTAGCCATGGTAGCGAGAGAGAGTGAGAGGCGCCCAAGCCAATCACTTGATTCGGCCCGAACGAAAATAATGAGCGGTGTATATTGCAGATTAAAAAGTCTAGAGTCACTCGATTTTTATACTCTCTTTTTCAGAGTACTTAAATTTTAATTATGTATTGACATATAAAGACAGTTTAAACAAATTTGGACAAAAGTGTTTTAGATCAGACTTACCTACCCCACCTTTAACCTGTCTATGAGAATAATCAAATGACAGGTTTATCAGTAGATACTCTAAAGCAGGGGTCTCAAACCGGTTCCACAGAGGGCCTAGTGTATGCTTGTTTTTGGTCTTTCCCTTCAATTAGTGACCAATTAAGATCCTAACCAATTAGTGACCTACTCAGTCTGGTACAAGGTAAAAGAGAAAACCTGCATACACTAGGCCCTCAATGGAACAGGTTAAACAAAATAAACAACTTGACTGTTATTTTAAGGATTATATCATTAATGACAAATTATAGTAATTCTCATTTTTTTATAAAGGAAAATCATTGTATTATTTTTCTGTTTTCATAAATTACATACAAATGTATGTAAAATGACAGAAATAATCTGTAATAAAATATTTAGCTCATTGTATTAAAGGTTTATGTCCATACTAACAATTTAACATTATTCTTTGTAATTTTAAAGTAAATCTTATTAGTTTTATATTTCACTGTAAAAAATAAAAACCTAAAAAAAAACGGTCAAATGACTGGCAGCTATGGCTGCCAAACAAAAAACGTAAAATTAAAGTAAAAAATCTTAAGTCAAATAAAGTTAAAAAAACTTCACAGAAATTTACATTAAAAGTTTTATAGAAAACACTATTAAGATACTAATTAAGATATTTTACTTTAATTTTCTGTTTTACAGTTTAGGTGTAATTTTACATTCAAACTGTAATTCTGGATACAAATATAATAAACTATAAAGCAAACTAAATATCAAACAATAATTGTTTTTAAAGAGCACAAATCTGCACTGCTCTCCAGGTTGAAACTTTCAGGCCTCTGCCCACATCACAAAACACCACTTGACCAATTAATTAAATATAACAGCAAATAAAAAGAAATATACACATTTTCTAACTGTAGTTTAAAACAAGTTTTTTTTCTATGGTTGCAAGGCTATTTGCTGTCTTTCCGTGTTCTTTTGAGCGTGATTGGTCAATCTGAACGTCATCCAGAAACCTGGCCAATGACAGTGCGCGCCTTCAGTTTGAATTATACACCCGTTGTCGTTGGAGTGTCTCGCGGCTCGCGGGGACGCGGCGCGGCTTCTTCTAGTTCTAATCTGCAACAGGACTGCTTCGTCGGTCCATTAATGGCATTGCGTGGATCATTTTACATCTGAAAACACATCTGTTTACATCATTTTGATTGTGGGATGTCACAATCAAAAAGAAGGAAAAAACATGAATACGAAAACAGACTAAGTTACCAATGGCGGACAACAGACGGCAGAAGGTAACGTAAATCCCTTTATATTGTTTCTACTGCTCATCAAGATATAACGTTAGTGCATTAAAGTCATATGCTAATCGCGAATAACTTACATATTCTGTTTCTGTGTTTTGTTGTGTTGTAATATTGTTAAGATAGGGCTGGGTGTTATGGCGATCTGATGATACTGACTATTGTTAGTGATTTTGCAGTAAACGTTAACATTACCTTTTTATATCGCGGAATGTGAATATAGCGTATAACGCAGCACTGACTGTACTAAACGTTTTTTGACATTTTGACAAGGAAACATGAATGAATGTAGAATAATGAACGGGACATGCATGTGTTAAAATAAGCCTCTCTCAGACAGCATGCGATCCCGAAATCAATTATCTTTCTGTAAAATGCACACAGTTATCTCAGAAACCTTGTCATGTGAGGTATTCACTTGATTTAAACAGTCAGTTATGTCTACAGTAAAGTCAAACAGTTCAAGTTAACGTGGGGAATCCCGGATGCGTGTCATTCTGTGCATCCGTTCTTAAAGGGGCTGCAGCTTTGTCATCATTTTAATAAAACAACAAAAGACTAGAGAAGACCTTCTGCTTCTTTAAGAATCAAGTGATATTAATTAATTGAATATCATACAGTGAAGACTTTTAAAGCAGTATTATTCTGTAGCATTTTAATAAAATATCCATCAAAATAAATATATTGTGATATCGTTATTGTGAAATAAAATTTCTCATGAATTATATGGTCATCATGCCCATCCATCCCTACTGTCAGCGAGTTTTAAGATCAAGCTTGTCATAAATGTAAAGGAGCTTTGTAATGAGTAATCTGAGATCATGTACACTCGTTCAGCAGAGAGGACAGGAAACCACCATCCTTGGACTCTGAAGAATTATAGGAAAACCAGGATTTTGGATCTACTGTGAAGTTTTTGTATGGACCTGGTGAGTATGTTTTGCAAGTCCATGTCCGTAAGTTGATAATTAATATTAATGTTTTATCAAACAAATTAATATTCATTTGTGTGTGTGCATGTTTCTTCCCCCCTCATGATCCAGAAGTTTTGGATCCATGATCCTGAAGAACTTTTACAGATGTTGACCCTGAATGTGTAAAAGGTAATCTTAAAAATGTTGTCATTATTTTAATGTTCTCTGTTTTGTCTGTAATGTAGACGCATGCATTTTCTGTGAAGTTGCTTTGAAACAATATGTATTGTGAAAAGCGCTATACAAATACATTTTAATTGAATTGTTTTACTTACTTTTATTGGCATTAACTATATATTATTCATGATTTATTTGGCAGGTTGCAAGATGTATTTTATTTTGTGAGACTTTGCTGAGGAAGTATTCTTTGGCTCAGTCTGAAAAGGCCCAGAAAAGAAACACTATGAAGAACATCACACAGAACCGTCAGAGAAAGAGACGGGTGGGTGATTCCGTGAAATCGGTGCCTTTTGCGTCCCTAACAAATAATCAGTTCTAAAGTTGCTTTAACAACAAATAAATGTGTCATTTAAAAAACGTATTATTACTATAGATCATATGCATCAATATAAGACCAAGTAAAAGCCAATAAAATATCATTTTAAATAATTAAAATCACATATTATATGCCATAGGTAAGGATTTTGGCCTGTCCCTTGCTAGGGTTGTTCTTTTTCAACAGGACTTCTCATTTGTAAAATGTTGGTAAAATTATAATTTTTTCACAGTTTTATATTGTCTCAAGTGTAATCTCATTGTTAAGCAATGGTTTTGACATAAATAAATGTTTTCTTAGAAATATAAGTCATTTTATCATTGTCCCCTAATTTCATATCAGTCCTGTTACTATCCCCAAAAACACCCTATAAAATAATGGTACAAACCAGAAGTGACATCATTTCAAGGAAGTGACATCATTTAGAAGAAGAGGATTTCACAGTATAAGCAAGGGTAAGTTTCTCTCTTCTTAAATGTACTATTTTTCATGTTTTATCAGGGTTGTTAGAGAGGGGTCGGCATACAACATCAGTCCTGTTACCATTTTTTAAGTGTACATATAAACAATTATTTATTAATCCTGATATTATCAATAAATAGAAGTAATAACCTTTCAGATTACATACCATGTGCTTTTCTGACCATGACCTGTTAGCTAGAAATTAGCATATTAGCATCAAATCATCAGTACTGTTACCATCAGTCCTATTACTTTCCCAGAGCAATAGGGAGCATAGATTCTAGCTCAGCTGCATAACTCAGGCATAGATGGTGTATTTGTTATTTGCAGGGGAAAACATTCAAATGCAATTTAAGGATTAGGACCACAACTCAGGGACACAGACATTTATAAAGGTTATTTTGTGTGTTATTGAGCTAAAACCAGCGACACATGAGTCAGCAGCATATGAGCATCGAGTACATGCTTAGTTACCATTGTTTGTTTATGCATCTGTTTTTTTATTTGTATTCTTATGCTCCTTACTTTACTGTCTTATTTGCATATAATTAACATCACTTTTGATTTGCTAAACACTTTTACAGTTGTTAATAAAATGCCATTAACTGCAGCGGAGAAGTAACGGCGCTATCGCGCTCATAGAGACCAGGATCCAGAGAGGAGGGAACGGTATCTTCTATGGGAAAAAAAGAAATATAAGAGAGACAGAGAACAAGGAAAGAAAAAAAGCATAGAAGAATGCAATGAGGTAGAAAAGGTGGTGAGGCGAAGGAGATGGAGAGCAGACCAGGCAAAGACCAGTGCAGCAAAGAAGGCTACTGCAGTTGCAGTCAACATCCTTTCCACACCACCAGAGAGTCCCGAGTCTGGTCACCAAGAAGTAGATTGCCAAGAACCAGGCCCTTCAAGGTTAGAATAGTAAAAAGATATGTAAAGTCTGCACAATATAAGCAGAAGGTAGTATTGAGTTGCACCATACAAGCAAATATAGGCAGTGGAATGAGGAGTAGGGAAGTCCATTCAAGAATAGACATGGAACAAGTACACCACACAAACATGTATACTAGTGGAATCTAACTGATTTATTCCTAAAGAGACTGACAAGCAATATTGGAGTAATTTTGTGTTATGTTTACATTTCAGACAACGTCGAGAGGGAAGGAAACGGTCAAAACAACACACAAAAAAAATAACTTCACTGCTGTCACGTCTGGAAAAAGAGCTGAAAAAGGAATTAGATTAGATTAGATTAGATTCAACTTTATTGTCATTACACAAGTACAAGTACAAGGCAACGAAATGCAGTTTAGGTCTAACCAGAAGTGCAATAGCAGCAAGTGCAGGATATACAACGTTTGCATAAGTGCAGGACATGGATATGTACTGAGTATATATAAATATATCTATAAATAGAGCGATGGTTATTACTATAAACAGAATTTACAGGTGAATATGTACAGTGAATAATATACAGATGGTTATTACTATAAACAGAATTTACAGGTGGATATGTACTATGAATATAATATACAGATGGCTATTACTATAAACAGAATTTACAGGTGGATATGTAATATAACATACAGATGGCTATTACTATAAACAGAATTTTACAGATAGAGGTATACAATGATATGTTAGGCTAAAATGAGGAATATGGCAGTGGATTAAGGTAGTGCAATAAATTATGGACAGAAGCTATCCGAAAAAAAAGTGTAAAAGTGCAGTGGAAAGCGATTGCATATTACGGTTAGAAGTACGGTGCAAAATGCAAATGTAAACAGTAGGTACTGTAAATAACAGTCGGCAGTGCAAATGAGCATAATACAGTTAAGGTATGGTAGTGCAAAATGAATAAGTAAACAGTTGTGACTGTAATAAACAGTCTGTAGTGCAAATAACAAAGTGAAGGCGGATGTGAGGTAGGAGAGTTATCAGTATATGAGGGGAGTGGATCAACGGGGGTTTGAGTTCAGTAAAGAGACAGCTCTGGGGAAAAAACTGTTCTTTAGTCTGCTGGTCCTGGTCCGGTGGATCCTGAAACGCCTGCCGGAGGGCAGGAGAGAAAACAGTCTGTGGGCTGGGTGAGAGGAGTCCTTGAGGATGCTGCGAGCTCGATGCAGGCAGCGTTTCCTCTGGATGCGCTCGATGGCAGGTAGTGGAGTCCCTGTGATGCGCTGGGCAGTTTACACCACCCGCTGCAGTGCCTTGCGCTCCGCAACAGAGCAGCTCCCATACCACACTGCGACACAGTTGGTCAGGATGCATTCTATTGCGCAGAGGTAGAAGTTCACCAGGATAGCCGAGGAGAGCTGATTCTTCCTCAGTGTCCTCAGGAAGAAGAGGCGCTGGTGAGCCTTCTTGACCAGGCTGGAGGTGTTGGTCGTCCATGACATGTCCGCCGAGATGTGGATCCCCAGGAACTTGAAACTGGAGACACGTTCAACAGTCATTCCATTGATGTGGATGGTGTCGTGTGTGCCTCTTGACTCCTTCCTGAAGTCCACGATGAGCTCCTTCGTTTTGGTGGTGTTGAGGAGCAGGTTATTTTCGGTGCACCATGTGGCCAGGTGCTGGATCTCCTCCCTATAGGCAGTCTCATCGTTGTTGCTGATGAGTCCAATCACCGTTGTGTCGTCCGCAAACTTGACGATAGAATTAGATCCATACACAGGCTTGCAGTCGGCGGTGAAGAGGGAGTAGAGAAACGGGCTTAGCACACAGCCCTGTGGTACACCAGTGTTGAGTGTGATGGATGTGGAGCAGGTGAATCCTGAACGAATATTCTGGGGTCTGTCAGTTAGGAAGTCCAAAATCCAGTTACACATTGAAGTGTTGATGCCCAGGTCTCCAAGTTTGGCTATTAACTTGGTTGGGATGACAGTGTTGAATGCTGAGCTGAAGTCAACAAACAGCATGCGTGCGTTAGTGTTTTTATTGTCCAGGTGAGTGAGCACAGAGTGCAGTGCCATGGAAACTGCATCCTCTGTGCTCCTATTGCTGCGGTAGGCAAACTGGTGTGAGTCCAATGTGGATGGTAGAGAGTCTTTTAGGTGTTCCAGGACCAGCCGCTCAAAGCACTTCATGACGATGGGTGTGAGTGCTACAGGGCGGTAGTCATTAGGGCACCTCGGGTTAGAGTGTTTTGGCACTGGCACAATGGACATGCGTTTAAAGCATGAAGGTACAGCTGCTTGGGCAAGAGACAGGTTGAAAATGTCTGTAAAAACCTCAGCGAGCTGCTCCGCACATGCCCTGAGAACACGACCAGGGATGTTGTCTGGTCCAGCAGCCTTGTGCGCGCTGATCCGGCTCAGTGACTTGCAGACATCTGTGGTGGAGAGTGTGATTGGTGGGTCAGCTGAGGGTTTGAGCTTGGTGGCAGTTTCTCTGTTGTCTCTTTCAAAGCGAGCATAAAAGTGATTTAGCTCGTTCAGGAAGTTGACATCAGTGGCTGCGGGGGTGGAGTGGGGGGGTTTGTAGTCACTGATGGCCTGGATGCCCTGCCACATGCGTCGAGGGTCAGAGTTGGAAAAGTGACCCTCTATCTTTAGCTTGTAGCAGTGCTTGGCCTTTTTGATGCCCCTGTTCAGGTTTGCTCTGGATGCGCTGTAGGCTTGTGCATCTCCTGATCTGAAGGCAGTATTGCGTGACTTCAGCAGGAGTCGCACTTCCCTGTTCATCCATGGCTTCTGATTTGGGTATGTGGTGATCTGTTTCTGGGTTGTAACACTGTCAATGGTGGTATTGATATGATCCAATACAGAGGAAGTGTAGGAGTCAATGTCCGTGTGAGCGCCACTGGTGGCTTGAGAAGCAAACACACTCCAGTCTGTGTGTAGAAACCTTTCCTGGAGTGTGGAATCAACCCCCGCAGGCCACACCTTGATGGTCTTCACTGATGGCTTCACACGGTTGATGAGGGGTGCATATTTGGGAATGAGGAACAAAGACAGGTGATCTGACTGTCCCAGGTGGGGGAGGGGTGTCGCAACGTAAGCGCCAGCCATGTTTGTGTACACATGGTCTAAGGTTTTGTTTCCTCTGGTGTGGCAGGAAACATGCTGGTGAAACTTGGGTAGCACTGACTTTAAGTTTGAATGATTAAAGTCACCTGCAACAATAAAAGCAGCTTCCGGGTGATCAGTCTGTTGTTTACTGATGGCTGCATGAAGTTCTTTCATAGCAAGCTTGGCATCAGCATCCGGGGGAATATAGGCTGCAGTTATAATGGTGGAAGTGAACTCCCGCGGCAGATAAAACGGTCTACATTTAACCATGAGAAACTCGAGGTTAGCTGAACAATGACTCCCAACAATAGCAGAGTTTGTGCACCAGGCTTTGTTAATGTAAATGCACAATCCACCACCTCTGGTCTTACCGGAGCCATCTAATGTTCTATCCGCCCGGAGCGTGTGGCATCCCACTAGCTCAATAGCGGTGTCCGGTATTCCGCCGTTTAGCCAGGTTTCCGTGAAGATTAGGACGTTACAGTTCAAAAGTTTCTTGCTGTGTGTGATGCTGAGTCGAATCTCCTCCATTTTGTTCACTAGCGACCGTACATTGGCAAGGAAAATACTGGGTAAAGAGAGCCGATGTGGGGTTAGCCTTAGCTTTAGCCTTAGCTTAGCTCTCAGACCATCGCGTATTCCCCGCCTTTGTTTACGATCTCGGCGCCGCCTGCGAGCACTTCCGCCCGGCCGGGTAGAGTGCATAGCCTCGGGTGTCCTAGCGATCTCAGGAAGGAGTCGAAGATTGTCCATAAAACTGTCGGAAATTCGCAAACCAATATCCAAAATCTCACCACGGGTGTACGATGTTAAGGCACAACTATTCTGAACGAACAGTACCGAGATGAGCAGGAAAAATACCGCAAAATTGCAGAATCTGGAGAGACCCAGAGCCTCGCGAACTACTCGCGCCGCCATCTTGGATTCTATCCTCTTTATCAGAGGTTTAGTCATGGATAGAAGTAGAAAACAGGTATTTCAGAAATTTTACAAATCACCCATACATTTTTTCCATCTGTCCCATC